>NC_057803.1:316794855-317094855 GCF_018294505.1 Triticum aestivum
CCGGGGCGGCGCGCGCCGGTGAGGGCGACGGGCGGCGGAGGAAGTCCGGTGGGCGGCCGGCAGTGGGGACGATGGCCCCGGGCGGTGGCGCGAGTCAACGGGCCTCGGGGGCCCCTCCTGGGCCTCCCTGGCCGGCGGCGATGGCGAAGTGGGGCGGGGGCGCGGCGAATGGCAGCGCGCCACATGGCGGCAGCAGGGCGGACCGGACACGTCCGCCGACGGTGGTTTTGTCCGGCGGCGGCGGGTGGAGATGGATCTAGGGTTTTCGGGAGGAAGGAGAAGGAGATTTTCGGGGTGTCTTTAAATAGGCATAGAGGGAGCTAGGAGAGTCCAAATGAGGTGCAGTTTTCGGCCACGCGATTGTGATCGAACGCTCTAGATGATGGAGAGGGTTATGGTAGGTTTTGGGCCAACTTGGAGGGTGTTGGGCTGCAACACACACGAGGCCTTCTCGGTCCCTCGGTTAACCGTTGGAGCATCAAACGAAGCCCAAATGGTACGAAACTTGACAGGCGGTCTACCGGGAGTAAACCAAGGCCGCTTGGCATGTCTCGGTCCAATCCGGAAATGTTTAATCCCCACACATGAAAGAAAGGTAGAAATGACCACCGGAGGAGAACGGAGCACCGGAATGCAAAACAGACAACGGGGAAAATGTTCGAATGCATGAGATGAACACGTATGCAAATGCAATGCACATGATGACATGATATGAGATGCATGACAACGATAACAACACACGGAGACAAAAACCCGAACCCGGGAAAATAAAATAAGTTAAGGCCGGAAACGGCAAGAGTTGGATTACATATTGGGAAAATCATATCCGGGGTGTTAAAAATGCAATGAACGATTATAAGAAAATTCAATATGAGGCAAGCATTCTTCCCACATTTTCTTATTATTCTTCAAAATAGCCCTAAGCATAGTAGACAATGTCCTATTGACTACTTCAGTTTGTCCATCAGTTTGGGGGTGACAAGTAGTACTAAGAAGCAGTTTAGTTCCCAACTTAGCCCATAAACATCTCCAAAAGTGGCTAAGAAATTTAGTATCACATGCATGCGAATAATTTCATGAAAGAACAAATCAGCAACATTAACAGCATCATCGCTTTTATGACATTGTATAAAGTGTGCCATTTTCGAGAACCTATCCATGACAACAAATATGCTATCCCTCCCCTTCTTTGTTCGAGGTAAACCTAAAACAAAGTCCATAGATATATCCTCCCAAGGAACACTAGGTACCGGCAAAGGCATATGTAAACCATAAGGATTGAGTCGTGACTTAGCTTTTTGACATGTAGTGCAGCGAGCAACAAAATGCTCAACATCCCGTCTCATCTTTGGCTAAAAGAAATGTGTAGCAAGTATGTCCTCCATCTTCTTGGTGCCAAAGTGTCCCATTAATCCTTCTCCATGTGCCTCCTGCAACAACAAAAGACAAACGAAGCTAGGTGGAATGCATAGCTTGTTAGCACGAAACACAAATCCATCGTTTAGAACGAACTTGTTCCAAGTTCTCCCTTTCATACAATTCTGCAATACATCTTTAAATTCAGCATCATGCACATATTGATCTTTGAAGGTCTCCAAACCAAATATTTTAAAGTCAAGTTGTGAAAGCAAAGTATAACGACGAGACAATGCATCAGCAATAACATTTTCTTTACCCTTCTTGTGTTTAATGACATAAGGGAAAGTCTCAATGAATTCAACCCATTTAGCATGTCTACGGTTCAGTTTTGATTGACTTTTAATGTGTTTCAAACATTCATGATCAGAATGTATAACAAATTCCTTGGGCCATAGATAATGTTGCCATGTTTCTAAGGTCCGAACAAGAGCATATATTCTTTATCGTAAGTAGAATAGTTGAGACTAGGCCCACTCAATTTTTCAGAAAAGTATGCAACAGGTTTGCCATCTTGTAATAACACACCTCTTAATCCAATTCCACTAGCATCACATTAAAGCTCAAAAGTCTTACTAAAATCAGGAAGTTGGAGTAAAGGAGCATATGCCAAATTATCTTTCAATACCGTGAAGGCTTCTTCCTGTGCAGTACCCCAAACAAAAGGCACATCCTTCTTTAGAAGCTCGTTGAGAGGTGCAACAATGGTGCTGAAATCTCTCACAAAATGCCTATAGAAACCAGCGAGGCCGAGGAAACTCCTCACTTGTGTGACCATTTTGGGCTGCGGCCAACTCTCAATATCTTCAATCTTGGCTTTATCTACTTCGATTCCCCGTGGAGTAACAACATAGCCAAGAAAAGATACTCGGTCGGTGCAAAAGGAGCACTTCCCAAGGTTACCAAACAAATGTGCATCACGTAGAGCAATAAAAACAACACGCAAATGTTCCAAATTTTCCTCCAAAGATTTGCTATAAATCAATATGTCATCAAAGTAAACTACCACAAATCGTCCAATGAAAGCACATAAAACTTCGTTCCTTAATCTCATGAAAGTACTAGGTGCATTAGTAAACCCAAAATGCATGACTAACCACTCATATAATCCAAACTTAGTTTTACATGCTATTTCCCATCCATCTCCCAATTTCATACGAATTTGATGGTATCCACTACGCAAATCAACTTTGGAGAATATTGTAGAGCCACTCAATTCATCAAGCATATCATCTAGCCTAGGAATATGATGACGATAACGAATAGTAATATTATAAATGCCTCTACAATCAACGCACATACGCGACGTACCATCCTTTTTCGGCACTAAAATGATAGGAACATCACAAGGACTAAGGGATTCGCGTATATAACCTTTGTCGAGCAGCTCTTGTACTTGACGCATGATCTCCTTCGTCTCCTCTAGATTGGTACGGTATGGTGCACGGTTGGGCAATGATGCACTGGGAATTAAGTCAATTTGATGCTCAATCCCTTGAATAGGTGGTAATCCCGATGGCACGTCTTATGAGAAGACGTCAGCGAACTCCTGCAAAATGTTAGTGCCAGCAGGAGGCAAAGAGGAAGGCACATCCTCGAATGAAAATAATGCCTCTTTGCACACAAAAGCATAGCAAATAGATTTGCTAAAATCTAGATCGTCAATGTCAGATTTGGTGGCAAGTAAACATGCACTTTTCTATTTTATTTCAGAAGCAACACTAGATGGTTTATTATTAGGCTTCATTTGTTACTCAAATTCTTTTGCCACAATCTAATTTTCACTCTTATTTTTCTCCTGTTTTGCTTTATTAGCTCTATTAATATCATCTTTCAAAATGGAATCAGGAGTCATAGGAAGCAAAGTAATATTTTTATCCTTATGAACAAGAGTATACTGATTGTTTCTACCATGGTGTACAATTTTTTTATCGAATTGCCATTGTATACCAATTAATAAGGAACATGCTTGCATGGGTACCACATCACAATCAACATAATCAGCATATGTAGAGATACTAAAATGCACACGAACAGTATGTGTTACCTTAACCTTGCCGCTGTTGTTGAACCATTGGATGTAGTAAGGATGTGGATGTGGTCTTGTGGTGAGAGATAGCTTCTCCACCATCTCCATGCTAGCCAAGTTATTGCAGTTCCCCCCAACTATGATGACGCGAACAGAACGTTCCTTCACAACTCCCTTTTTTATGGAACAAATTATGCCTCTGATTTTGCTCAACTTGTGTAACCTGCACACTCAAAACACGTTGAGCAAGTAAACATTCATACCTGTTAGCATCTTCAGCAGCCATGTATTGCGTCTCATGATCAGAATCATCTCCACCGTGTTCTTCATGTGTAATAAGAGCCAAAGTCTCCTCATCATAGTCACTAGCGGACCCTTACCCACCATCCTCAGTAACAATCATCACACGCTGAGATTTGCATTCTCTCGCAAAATGTTTTCTTCCCTTACAATGACGGCAAAGAATATCACTTATTTGCCCTGTTGATGCCATGGAAGAAGAAGAGCTCTGCGCAGGACCAATAGGTGTGCTCTTGGCAGATAGTGGTGGTTGTGCTTGCTTTCTTGTATCACGACTATAGGTGGCACCTGATGGAGGTGCTGGTCCAGTGGAAGTAGAGGATGCACGTGGTGTCCATGATGAATATCGACCTACAGAAAAGTTAGTTCGCGCCAATGCATGTCGATCCTGCACTTCACGGTCAGCTTTACAAGCAAGATGGAATAAACGAATGATATTAGTATACTCCTTATACTCTAGAATGGTCTGAATCTCTCTGTTTAATCCACCCATATAACGTGCAAGCATAACTTCATACTCCTCAACAATACCACATCTAATCATGCCAGTTTGTAATTCCTAATATATTCTTCTACAGAATTTATTCCTTGTCTTAAATGCTGCAATTTTTAAGTAATTGAAAGCAGCGCAAGTAGCTGGAATAGGATATAATCTACAATGTTCGACCACCAAACACATGCAAAACTAGTGAAAGCACAAATAGCAGCAGGAACATGTCTCTCCTCAGGATATTGTAAACATGTAAAACGTTGTTCAGTTTCTAACTCCCAAGTAAGATATATATCAGGAACATATCTACCCTCAAAGGGTGAATATTCAACTTCAGCTTAGGAAGAAGGTCATGATATCATACCTCAGTTGGTGGTGCAGCCCTACCGTTGCGATGATATACCCGAGGACGACCTGGTGGTGGTGGTGCTGGTGGTTGCACGTAGTTCTGATTTTGATCAACCTCATCCTCGTAATGGTCCTCCACCTCTGCAGTAGCAGCAGGAGCTACTGAAGCATCAAAAGTGGCACCAGAATTTTGCCCAGGGTCAATGGGAATGCACAGTGCTCATCCCACTTGATTTGGACGGAGACATTGTTGTTGTTGTTATTGTTGTTGTAGAGGTGCGATAGGTGCAGCCGACGGTTGTGGTGGAAGACGCGCTAGCAATTCATTAAACTTGTTGTTGAGCTTTGTTTTGAACGTCTTCTCAATGCCATCTATCTTCTCCATGGACTCTTCAAATCTGTTTAGCACATCTTCTACCTGTCCACTCATCACTTGCTGAAACTTATCATGTAACTCTTGGTTCGTCATGTTCTCCTAGTCAGTCTCATCGGCTTGTGATCCAGCCATGGTTAGCAATAAAAGAAACACACAAGAATATTGATAGAGACGAAGGTGTCCCGATGTTTCGATGAGAAAGATATCGTTTTCTGTGGGAGTCGACTTTGACGATCCGACTACGAACATGCGAAGACGTTGCGCCTTAGCAATCGCTAAACCAACTTCCGAGGGTTATTAACCATGCCAGAGCACAATAAACCTGACCACAAGGGTCTATTTCTTGCGAGCAAACGAAGAACAAGCAAGAAACTGAGATTGCAATCTGGATATTGTGAATAAAAGAGGAAAGCTTTATTAATGAAGGTGGGGTTCTGTGACCTCTTTGTCGGGCCGTTGAACACAAACGAAGTACGAGAAGTTGCAGCTATGGAGAACTTTTAATCTAAACAAAACCCAAAGTCTAAACGATGCCCTAAGGGATGCATATATGGAGGAGAGAGGGGGAAATTTCGTGACCCTTGGAAAAGGGGTCGGAAACCAACCCTAACTCTTGATTTCCCACACATACAGACTCTCAAAACAGCCTATAATCAAGTATTTCGGAATTAACTGGGCCTGGCCCAAAAATAAGGTGACGTAGCACCTAGAATAGTCGCTGGACGAAATTTATGAAGTGGCATCTTGTATATTTCGTCCAAGGCTTCATGCACTCATTATGGTGGCTTCAAAGTCCTGGAATCATCACTTGTAACTCTGTTCTTGTTCCCCTTGCGCATGCCATCATCTCCTTGCTTGAACTTGCTCCAAGGTTCATCTTTCTTGTCCAAGCTAGGCCCTTCATTTGTAAGCAAAACAAATGTATCCAATTTAGGCAGCATCATATTCTCATGAACATTAGAATCGTTACCAAGAAACGAAAGTACCTGAGAATTCAATTGGCGTGCACGAGCTCTAGTAATTGGTCCAGTATGTATAGCAGCATGGGCTATGGGTGTAACAATGGTATTGATGTCCTCATCATCCTCCCCTTCTTGAAATGAAGTCGTCCTCGACGGAAGCTCATCTTCCTCACCCAAATAAGACTTCAAATCTGCAATATTAGTGGGACTAACCCCAAAATCTGCAGGCAGCTCAAGTTTATATGCATTATCATTTATTTTCTCTAACACCTTAAAAGGACCATCAGCACGTGGCATTAGCTTTGAGTTGCGCAAATTAGGAAATCTATCCTTACGCAAATGTAACCAAACAAGATCTCCAGGTGCAAACACAACATGTTTTCTACCCTTATCTCCAGCAAGTTTATATTTAGCATTCATACGGTCAATGTTTTCCTTAGTTAACTCACGCATTTTTAAAATCAATTCAGCACGTTCTTTAGCATCAAAATTAACCTTCTCCGAAGATGGAAGAGGCAACAAATCAATGGGTGCACGAGGTAGGAAACCATACACAATTTCAAAAGGGCACATCTTAGTAGTAGAATGCAATGAACGATTATATGCAAATTCAATATGAGGCAAGCATTCTTCCCATATTTTCTTATTATTCTTCAAAACAGCCCTAAGCATAGTAGACAATGTTCTATTGACTACTTCATTTTTTCCATCAGTTTGGTGTTGACAAGTAGTACTAAAAAGCAGTTTGGTCCCCAACTTAGCCCATAAACATCTCCATAAGTGGCTAAGAAATTTAGTATCGCGATCTGAAACAATAGTATTTGGCACACCATGCAAGCGAATAATTTCACGAAAGAACAAATCAGCAACATGAACAACATCATCGCTTTTATTACATGGTATAAAGTGTGCCATTTTCGAAAATCTATCCATGACAACAAATAAGCTATCCCTCCCCTTCTTTGTTCAAGGTAAAACTAAAACAAAGTCCATAGATATATCATCCCAAGGAACACTAGGTACAGGCAAAGGCATATATAAACCATGATGATTGAGTCATGACTTAGCTTTTTGACATGTAGTGCAGCGAGCAACAAAATGCTCAACATCCCGTCTCATCTTTGGCCAAAAGAAATTGTAGCAAGTATATCCTCCGTCTTCTTGATGCCAAAGTGTCCCATTAATCCTCCTCCATGTGCCTCCCGCAACAACAAAAGACGAACGGACCTAGCTGGAATGCATAGCTTGTTAGCATGAAACACAAATCCATCGTTAAGAATGAACTTGTTCCTAGTTCTCCCTTGCTTACAATTATGCAATATATATTTAAATTCAACATCATGCACATATTGATCTTTTATGGTCTCCAAACCAAATATTTTAAAGTCAAGTTGTGAAAGCATAGTATAACGACGGGACAATGCATCAGCAATAACATTTTCTTTACCCTTCTTGTGTTTAATGACATAAGGGAAAGTCTCAATGAATTCAACCCATTTAGCATGTCTACGGTTCAGTTTTGCTTGATTTTTAATGTGTTTCAAAGATTCATGATCAGAATGTATAACAAATTCCTTGGGCCATAAATAATGTTGCCATGTTTCTAAGGTCCGAACAAGAGCATATACTTCTTTATCATCAGTAGAATAGTTCAGACTAGGCCCACTCAATTTTTCAGAAAAATATGCAACAGGTTTGCCATCTTGTAATAATGCACCTCCTAATCCAATTCCACTAGCATCACATTCAAGCTCAAAAGTCTTATTAAAATCAGGAAGTTGGAGTAAAGGTGCATGTGTCAACTTATCTTTCAATATCGTGAAGGCTTCTTCCTGTGTGGCACCCCAAACAAAAGGCACATCCTTCTTTGTAAGCTCGTTGAGAGGTCCAGCAATGGTGCTGAAATCTCTCACAAAATGCCTATAGAAACTAGCGAGGCCAAGGAAACTCCTCACTTGTGTGACCGTTTTGGGCTGTGGCCAACTCTGAATAGCTTCAATCTTGGCTTTATCAACTTCAATTCCCTGTGGACTAACAACATAGCCAAGAAAAGATACTCGGTCGGTGCAAAAGGTGCAATTTCCAAGGTTACCAAACAAACGTGCATCACGTAGAGCAATAAAAACAACATGTAAATGTTCCAAATATTCCTCCAAAGATTTGTTATAAATCATATGTCATCAAAGTAAACTACCACAAATCGTCCAATGAAAGCACGTAAAACTTCGTTCATTAATTTCATGAAAGTACTAGGTGCATTAGTTAACCCAAAAGGCATGACTAACCACTCATATAATCCAAACTTAGTTTTAAATGATGTTTTCCATTCATCTCCCAATTTCATACGAATTTGATGGTATCCACTACGCAAATCAACTTTGGAGAAAATTGTAGAGCCACTCAATTCATCGAGCATATCATCTAGCCTAGGAATAGGATGACGATAACGAATAGTAATATTATTAATGCCTCTACACTCAATGCACATACGCGACGTACCATCCTTTTTCGGCACTAAAATGATAAGAACAACACAAGGACTAAGGGATTCGCGTATATAACCTTTGTCGAGCAGTTCTTGTACTTGACGGATGATCTCCTTTGTCTCCTCTGGATTGGTACGATATGGTGCACAGTTGGGTAATGATGCACCAGGAATTAAGTCAATTTGATGCTCAATCCCTCGAATAGGTGGTAATCCCAATGGCACGTCTTGTGTAAAGGCGTCAGCGAACTCCTGCAAAATGTTAGTGTCAACAGGAGGCAAAGAGGAAGGCACACCCTCGAATGAAAATAATGCCTCTTTGCACACAAAAGCATAGCAAACATATTTGCTAAAATCTAGATAATCAATATCAGATTTGGTGGCAAGTAAACATGAACTTTTCAATTTAATTTCAGAAGCAACACTAGATGGTTTATTATTAGGCTTGATTTGTTGCTCAAATTCTTTTGCCACAATCTGATTTTCACTCTTATTTTTCTCCTGTTTTGCTTTATTAGCTCTATCAATATCATCTTTCAAAATGGAATCAGGAGTCATAGGAAGCAAAGTAATATTTTTATCCTTATGAACAAGAGTATACTAATTGTTTCTACCATGGTGTGCATAATTTTTATCAAATTGCCATGGTCTACCAAGTAATAAGGAACATGCTTGCATGGGTACCACATCACAATCAACATAATCAGCATATGTAGAGATACTAAAATGCACATGAACAGTACGTGTTATCTTAACCTTGCCGCTGTTGTTGAACCATTGGATGTAGTAAGGATGTGGATGTGGTCTTGTGGTGAGAGATAGCTTCTCCACCATCTCCATGCTAGCCAAGTTATTGTAGCTCCCTCCATCTATGATGACGCGAACAAAACGTTCCTTCACAACTCCCTTTGTATGGAACAAATTATGCCTCTGATTTTTCTCAGCTTGTGTAACCTGCACACTCAAAACACGTTGAGCAACTAAACATTCATACCTGTTAGTATCTTCAGCGACCATGTATTGCGTCTCCTGATCAGAATCATCTCCACCGTGTTCTTCATGTGTAATAAGAGCCAAAGTCTCCTCATCATAGTCACTAGCGGACCCGTACCCACCATCCTCAGTAACAATCATCACACGCTGAGATTTGCATTCTCTTGCAAAATGTCCTCTTCCCTTACAATGACGACAAATAATATCACTTGTGTGCCATGTTGATGCCATGGAAGAAAAAGAGCTCAGCGCAGGCCCGGCAGGTGTGCTCTTGGCAGATACTGGTGGTTGTGCTTACTTTCTTGTATCACGGCTGGAGGTGCCACCTGATGGAGGTGCTGGTCCAGTGGAAGTAGAGGATGCATGTGGTGTCCATGATGAAGATCGACCTGCAGAAAAGTTACTTCGCGCCAATGCCTGTCGATCCTGCACTTCATGTTCAGCTTTACAAGCAAGATGGAATAAACGAGTGATATTAGTATACTCCTTATACTCTAGAATGGTCTGAATCTCTCTATTTAATCCACCCATAAAACGTGCAAGCATAGCTTCATTCTCCTCAACAATACCACATCTAATCATGCTAGTTTGTAATTCCTGATAATATTCTTCTACAGAATTTAATCCTTGTCTTAAATGCTGCAATTTTTGAAGTAATTCACGTTGATAATAAGGTGGAACCCAACGAGTACGCATAGCAGCTTTCAAAGCAGCCCAAGTAGCTGGAATGGGATATAATCTACAATGTTCAGACCAGTAAACACATGCAAAACTAGTGAAAGCACAAATAGCAGCAGGAGCACGTCTCTCCTCATGATATTGTAAACATGTAAAACGCTGTCAGTTTCTAACTCCCAAGTAAGATATATATCAGGAACATATCTACCTTCAAATTGTGGAATATTCAATTTCAGTTTAGGAAGATGGTCATGATCTCGTACCTCAGGTGGTGGTGCAGCCCTACCGTTGCGATGATATGCATGAGGACGACCTGGTGGTGGTTCTGGTGGTTGCACGTAGTTATGATTTTGATCAACCTCATCCTCGTAATGGTCCTCCACCTCTGCAGGAGTAGCAGGAGCTATAGAAGCACCAATAGTAGGTATAGCAGCACCAGAAGTTTGACCAGGCTCAATGGGAACGCGCTGTGCTCGTCCCACTTGATTTGGAAGACGATGTTGTTTTTGTTGTTGTAGAGGTGCGACAGGTGCAGCGGGCGGTGGAAGATGCGCGAGCAATTCATTAAACTTGTTATGGAGCTTTGTTTCGAATGCCTTCTCATTTAGCACATCTTCCACCTGTCCACTCATCATTTGCTGAAACTTATCATGGAACTCTTTGTTTGTCTTGTTCTCCCAGTCAGTCTTGTCGGCTTGTGATCCTGCCATGGTTAGCAACAATAGAAACACACAAGAATATGATCCCACGGACTACTAGGAAGTGGTGGTGATGGTGTGGTGGACAGTCACAAATCCGTTAAGCCAATCTCAAATTCTTACCAATTCTTACCAAGCAGCAGGTGGTGATCAGCAACTGTTGTAGTCAAACCTCTCAAAGCTTGGATAGAGCGATTACCAGGGAGAGTCAAACGCACGACGTAGATGTATGTGGAGCTGGGAAGGCTTATAATATGGTAGCAAAAAGGGTCAGCAACAATCAATTCAGAGATGCAAAGTTGAATAAACGCTCAACGACGATACTGTGCTGGTCCTAGGCTAGACCGTACTAGAGACGCGATACTAGAACACTAACAAAATCACGACACTACGGACTACTAGGAAGTGGTGGTGGTGGTGGTGGTGTCATGGACAGTCACAAATTCGTCAAGCGAATCTCAAATTCTTACCAGTTCTTACCAAGTAGCAGGTGGTGATCGGCAACTGTTGTAGCCAAAACTCTCAAAGCTTGGATAGAGAGATTACCAGGGAGAGGCAAACGTACGACATAGATGTATGTGGAGCTGGGAAGGATTATAATATGGTAGCAAAAAGGGTCAGTAATAATCAATTGAGAGATGCAAAGTTGAACAAACGGTCAATGACGGTACTGTGCTGGTCCTAGGCTAGACCATGCTAGAGACACGAACCTAGAACACTAACAAAATCACGACGCTGCACGTAAACAAGGGAGGAGCACGCCCTGATTTTTTCCCTTTTTTCACTTTCTTGCACTTTTTTCCTCTCTTTTTTCTTTTTTTTGCTCCTCAACAAAGTTTTTTCGAAGAAGTCTACAAATGGTCTAAAACTGCCTAGCCAGAATTTTCCAGACTTAGTTTTTTTTGAAACTGGAACTATTTTTGTACTTCGGGTAACACGGAAGTTGGGGAGTCCAACTTGGTCACGACTCGAAGTATCGTGTGATCTAGAACTCGGACTAGGGCTGGTGGCGGAGATGAATCTGGTGGAAACTCGGACTGGTGGCGGATACATGTAGGGCAGTGGAACACGGACTGGTGGCCAATATTTGATGGAGGTGGACTCGGATTATCATGATGGTGGGTGGATATGTGGTATATGGCAGCGGTGATGACGATGGTGATATATGGCAGCGGTGATGACGATGGTGGTATATGGCAGCGGTGACATTGATGGTGGTATATGGCAGCGGTGACGATGATGATGCAGTGGCGGCATGACAACTTGTGAACAGAACTCGAAACTCTAAAGGGCTGGACACTAAGGCCAGCAACTAGACACGACGATGCAACTGCAAATTCAACAATGCAAAACCCTAAAAAGATTATGCAAAAGGCTCAGATTGGTTCGGATATGATGAACTAACCCTAATTTTTTTGGCTTTTTCGTGGACTATAGGTATGAAGAACAAACTCGATCTAAACTACGAAAAACTGTAAAATCTCACCGAGCAACCTGGAAATCTGATAACACTTGATAGAGGCAAAGGTGTCCCATCTTTCGATGAGATGGTGGCTATCGTTTTGGTGGAAGCCGACTTTAACGATCTGACTATGAACGTGCGAGGATGTCGCGCCTTAGCAATCACTAAACCAACTCCGAGAGGTTATTGACCATGTCGGAGCACGATCAACCTGACCACGAAGGTTTGTTTCCTGCAGGCAAATGAAGAACAAGCAAGAAACAAAGATTGCAATCTGGATATTGTGAATATAAGAGGAAAGCTTTATTGATCAACGTGGGGTTCTGTGACGCCTTTGTCTGGTCATTGAATACAAAGAAAGTACGCAAAGTTGCAGCTATGGCGAACTTTAATCTAAACAAAACCCAAAGTCTAAACGATGCCCTAAGGGCTGTATATATGGAGGAGAGAGGGGGCAATTTCGTGGCCCTTGGAGGAGGGGTCCGAAACCAACCCTAACTCTTGTTTCCCCACACATATGGACTCTAAAAACAACCTATAATCAAGTATTTAGAAATTACATGGGCCTGGCCCAAAAATAAGGTGACGCAGCACCTAGGATAGCCTCTCGACAAAATTTATGAAGTGGCATCTTGTATATTTTGTCCAAGGCTTCATGCACTCATTATGGTGGCTTCAAAGTCCTGGAATCATCACTTGTAATTCCGTTCTTGTTCCCCTTGCGCACGCCATCATCTCCATGCTTGAACTTGCTCCAAGGTTCATCTTTCTTGTCCATGCTAGGCCCTTCATTTGGAAGCAAAACAAGTGTATCCAATTTAGGCAGCATCATATACTCATGAACATTAGAATCGTTACCAAGAAACAAAAGTACCTCGTTATTTAATTGGCGTGCGCGAGCTCTAGTAATTTGTCGAGTATGTATAGCGGCAGGGGCTGTGGGTGTAACAATGGTATTGATGTCCTCACTAGTCCCCGCGTGGGCCCCTCACTTATCTCTTCATACCATATCATCACCTACCTCCAGAAAAAATCACCATTGCTCTATCTCTCTCTCTATCATGTTCTTTCTCTCAAACCCGCAGATTTCGATCTCTTTGCTCGAAGCTCCGTTTCTGAAACTGTTTCGGGGGATTGTTGCTTGGTATGTGACTCCTCCGTTTGTCCATTTAGTTTTTGTTTTAGTGGTTTATATTTTGAATAATTAGCTACTCTAGGTGCTGCTATAGATGAGCTTGCATGTTGAATTCTTAGATTTCTAAGTAGTTTGAATGCTTGCTATGGCCTCTATGTATCCCTATGAGTAGTTGCTACCAATCTGCAAAGTTTTGTTGAGAAAATTTTGTGGACTAAAAATTTCAGAATTTTTGTTCATAGGAAAAACATGAGTATCTTTAGGAAGTTTGCTTCCAAGAAGAACTCCAAGGGAGTGATTGGGGACTCATCTGACAGTGATCTCCACCCCCGGAGATTGGCGGAGGTACGACCGTGCGAATGGCCGCATAACCCGTTCATGGAAGGGGTCCGAATCCTCCAAGAGTTTGTACAATATGCTGCTAATGCCGACCTCACCGACTTCATCGCAGCTGAATGTGCACAGTATCATATCCTCACAAATTCCTTTGTGCAAAGTTTTACTTCTCTTCCTAGAAATAATCCCCCTGAGGTGCAGTTTAAATTATATGCTGAACCTGATGAGGGCATCAATACCATTGTTAAACCCACAGCCCCTGCTGCTATACATACTGGACCAATTACTAGAGCTCACGCACGCCAATTAAATTACCAGGTACTTTCATTTCTTGGTAACGTTTCTAATGTTCATGAGAATATGATGCTGCCTAAATTGGATACATTTGTTTTGCTTAGAAATGAAGGGCCTAGCTTGGACAAGAAAGATGAACCTTCGAGCAAGTTCAAGAATGAAGATGATGGCGTGCGCAAGGGGAACAAGAACGGAGTTACAAGTGATGATTCTAGGACTTTGAAGCCACCATAATGAGTGCATGAAGCCTTGGACGAAATATACAAGATGCCACTTCATAAATTTTGTCCAGAGGCTATCCTAGGTGTTGCGTCACCTTATTTTTGGGTCAGGCCCATGTAATTTCGAAATACTTGATTATAGGCTGTTTTTAGAGTCCGTATGTGTGGGGAAATAAGATTTAGGGTTGGTTTCGGACCCCTCCTCCAAGGGCCACGGGATTCCCCCCTCTCTCCTCCATATATACAGCTCTTAGGGCATCGTTTAGACTTTGGGTTTTGTTTAGATTAAAATTTTCCATAGCTGCAACTTCGCGTACTTCGTTTGTGTTCAACGACCAGACAAAGGCATCACAGAACCCCACCTTGATCAATAAATCTTTCCTCTTATATTCGCAATATCCAGATTGCAATCTTAGTTTCTTGCTTGTTCTTCGTTTGCCTCCAGGAAACAGACCTTCGTGGTCAGGTTGATCGTGCTCCAGTGTGGTCAATAACCTCTCGGAGTTGGTTTAGTGATTGCTAAGGCGCGACATCCTCGCGCACTCGTAGTCGGATCGTCAAAGTCGGCTTCCACCAAAACGATAGACACCATCTCATCGAAAGACGGGACACCTTTGCCTCTATCAGAACCCCATCAGATACCGCTTACTGAATTTTGTGAAATATGCTTG
This sequence comes from Triticum aestivum, assembly GCF_018294505.1. Lineage (NCBI taxonomy): Eukaryota > Viridiplantae > Streptophyta > Magnoliopsida > Poales > Poaceae > Triticum > Triticum aestivum. The sequence goes on from NC_057803.1 coordinate 316,809,750, forward strand.
CTTCCTTTTGATGGTGGTTTGGTAGAGCCTAGGCCTACGGAGTTTGAGGGTTTCTATCGTACTCTAACGGTGGGTGTTGAGGAGGGGTGTCCAGTATCACTGTCGCTGGCTTGCATTTTCATGCTGTTCATTACTTTACTCTTTTCGTTGCAAAGTGCTTGTTTGCTAGAGAGAAGGTGGGTGCAATCAGTGCCCCAGACCTTGCTGTTTTACGTCGTGCACTTGAAGGCGACAACACTTATAGCTTGGGAGCTATTGTGGCACGTCGCCTCCACATTAATAAATCCAAGGGTAAAATACATGGTGGTGTTTACGCTACTCATTTGGTGGCTCACTTTAACGTTCAGATATGCTTGCATGATTATCCTTTGCCCAAGGTTTACCTAGATCGCGCGGCCATGGAACACCACTAGTTTATTGCTACTGATTACCCTAACATCCGTATTCCGTATAACCTATCTTTTAGTGTGAGAACTCATGATATTATTCCATTGCCTGCACCTGCTTTGTTTGATCCTATTGCCAGGAGTGGATACATGATTATGCCTATGGACATCATCGCTTACCCGGAACAACCAGGCTGCAGTAGAGGAGGAGCCTCAGTAGTGGGATCCACAGGTGCCCGCTCCTTAACAGTTCGACATGGGACCCCATGGTTTCTTCGACTACTGACTGATTACCAAGCTAGGCCAAAAGCCTAAACTTGAGGGAGTACATATTTCCACTGACATTATATTCATGTTCACATATTTCATTTGTCGGTGTCCACACTTTTTCATTGTATTATCCATATTGAATTTATTTTCTCGCTTTCTTATTGTGTGTTTGAAAAACTTTGAGAAAATCCAAAAATATTTCCTGCTTCTTTTTTATTTTTATTTCTAGAGTAGTTAGCTATAGCACTAAAAAAAACCAAAAATATTTCCTTGTTCTTCTTTTGCTTGTTGAGAGCTTTCCCGTGTAAATAGTTTTTCTCGTTTTTGCTTTTCCCTTTTATTTGCTTGTTCAAGAAAACCAAAAACTCCAAAATTATTTCAATGTGTTTCTCTAAGTTTCTTTTCTTTTTATTGAGTCGTACCGAGGAGAAGACCACGATGAAAATGCTGAGTGGCTCTCATATGTATTATTGTTGATCTAACAAAGAGCCATTTTACCTTGTCTTCTCCTTTTGAGTAAAATGTTTGCAGATACCAGCCTAGTCCATGACACTCTTGCACTATTATTATTTTCATATCATTCGGTCGTGTAATTGAAAGGCAATAATGACGATATTAAATTAACTGGCCGTGGCAGAGAGAAAAGGGTATGAACTTGAGTTGTTCTATTTTTGTAAATATGTTTAACCTAGTATCCATGCTTTGGACCATTATGATTAAACATGTTTGCAATGACAATTAGAGATTTTAGTTTCTCATGCCATGCTTAAGTATCCAGGAGTGGATACTTATGCATAATGCATTAAAATGATTGTGATGTAGTATGATGATATGGTATCCTCCTCTGAATATTCGAGAGGCTTGCCTTGGCACATGTTCATGCATGTAGTTGAATCAGAACCAACATAGCCTCTATGGTATTTATGTTCATCGTGTTCATATCCTACTCATGCTAGTGTCCAATGTTAATTATGCATAATGCATGTTCATGACCGTTGTTTCTCTCTAGCTGGCTGCTTCTCAACCTATGATAGAGGCAAAGGTGTCACGTCTTTCGATGAGATGGTGGCTATCATTTTGGAGGAAGTCGACTTTGACGATCTGACTGCGAGCGTGCGAGGACGTCGCGCCTTAGCAATCGCTAAACCAACTCCAAGAGGTTATTGACCACGCCAGAGCATGATCGACCTGACCACGAAGGTCTATTTCTTGCAGGCAAACAAAGAACAAGCAAGAAACTAAGATTGCAATCTGGATATTGTGAATATAAGAGGAAAGCTTTGTTGACCAAGGTGGGGTTCTGTGACGCATTTGTCTGGTCGTTGAACACAAACGAAGTACGCGAAGTTGCAGCTATGGCGAACTTTAATCTAAACAAAACCCAAAGTCTAAACGGCGCCCTAAGGGTTGTATATATGGAAGAAGAGGGGGGAATTTTGTGGCCCTTGGAGGAGGGGTCCGAAACCAACCCTAACTCTTGTTTCCCCACACATACGGACTCTAAAAACAGCCTATACTTAAGTATTTAGAAAATACATGGGCCTGGCCCAATAATAAGGTGACGCTACACCTAGAATAGCCTCTGGACGAAATTTATGAAGTGGCATCTGGTTAATTCGTCCAAGGCTTTATGCACTCCTTATGGTGGCTTCAAAGTCCTGAAATCATCACTTGTAACTCCGTTCTTGATCCCCTTGCGCATGCCATCATCTCCATGCTTGGTCTTGCTCCAATGTTCATCCCTCTTATCCATGCCAGACCCTTCATTTGTAAGCAAAACAAATGTATCCAATTTAGGCAGCATCATATTCTCATGAACATTAGAATCATTACCAAGAAACGAAAGTACCTGATAATTTAATTGGCGTGCACGAGCTCTAGTAATTGGTCCAGTATGTATAGCAGTAGGGGCTATGGGTGTAACAATGGTATTGATGTCCTCATCAACCTATTTGCTAGGCTTCGCCTGTACTAAGTGGGAATTCTGGTTGTACATCAAAAACCTTGAACCCAAGTTATTCCAGATGAGTCCACCATAGCTACCTATATACGGTATTACCCTGCCGTCCTAAGAAAATTTGCATGTGTCACCTCTAAAAACTTCAATATCCTTTTTGTGTGCTTGGATTGTTCATGGAACGATAGAAGGTAGTCGGTATCTTCCATGCTAAGTGGTTTATTCTCAGGTTGAGTGTTTATTCACTTCCCACTTCATGAGAAAAGGGCGGTAATAGGGATTTCCAGTCCCAATCTTCAAACAGAAAAAGCTTACAAATAATCAATGAAAAACTCCAACGGAGTCATAACCTTTACTTTATCGCTTGGGAACCGCCACTAGCGTGCTTAGCATGGACGATATTGATAACTGATGGTCGTGAAGTAAACAAGAAGGGTGCATGTCTCAAAATTTCAGTTACCTCTGTTTTAAAAACTTGAGCTCTGGGACCTTTGCAAATCACTGCTTCCCTCTACGAAGGGACTATCTATTTACTTTTATGTTGTGTCACCACCTTCTAAAATAAGCGCCAGAACCTGAGAGCACCGCTGTCATGCTGATGCATCGTGTGTAGCTAATGTTGGGTGCATCATGACTGGATCTTTTCTACCATGAATTACAATGTTTAGTCCATGCTTGAACTTTGGAGGTGCTCTGCATTTATGTTTTGCAGTCTCAGAAACGGCTAGCGAGATACCACTATTGTCATATTATATCATGGTTGTTTTGACAACGTGTTGCTATTTTGAGAAATCTTATTATTGCTCGCTAGCTAATTATGTCATTGATATGAGTTAATATAATTTTTAAGAGTTATTGTCGGCATGGTTAGTTATAATATTGGCTGAAAACCTGGGTGTTGTTTAAGCTTATTTATGCAAACAAGAGCAAAAGAGTTCGTAAAAGTTTTTCTTTTTCACTTTCAGTTAATCAACTGAATTGCTTGAGGACAAGCAAAGGTTTAAGCTTGGGGGAGTTGATACGTCTCCAACGTATCTACTTTTCCTAATGCTTTTCCTCTTGTTTTGGACTCTAACTTGCATGATTTGAATGAAACTAACACCAGACTGACGCTGTTTTCAGTAGAACTACCATGGTGTTGTTTTTGTGTAGAAATAGAAGTTCCCGGAATTGAACGGAACTTTGCGAGGATTTTTTATACAATAAAAGAGAATTTCTGGAGCCAAGAACCACCGGAGGGGGGCACCTGGTTGGGCACAACCCACCAGGGCGCCCCCCCTCCAGGCGCGCCTAGGTGGGTTGTCCCCACCTGGTGGCCACGTAGACCCTGAAACTGACGCTATAAAATCACATATTTCCAGAAAAAAATCAGGGAGAAAGAATTATCGCGATCCATGAGATGGAGCCATCGTCACCTCCTGTTCTTCATTAGGAGGCCAAATCTGGACTCCGTTTGGGGCTCCGGAGAGGGGGATCTTCGATCTTCGTCATCACCAACCCTTCTCCATCGCCAATTCCATGATGCTCCCCATCGGGAGTGAGTAATTCCTTTGTAGGCTCGCTGGTCGGTGAGGAGTTGGATGAGATTCATCATTTAATCTAGTTAGTTTTGTTAGGCCTTGGTCCCTAGTATCCACTATGTTCTAAGATTGATGTTTCTATGACTTTGCCATGCTTAATGCTTGTCACTTTGGGCCCGGGTGCCATGATTTCAGATCTAAACTGTTTATGTTATCACCATTATATCCATGTTCTAGATCCGATCTTGCAAGTTATAGTCACCTACTACATGTTATGATCGGACAACCCCGGAGTGTCAATAGTCGGGACCACTCCCGATGATGACCGTAGTTTGAGGAGATCATGTATTCAGTGTGTGTTAATGCTTTGTTCTGGTTCTCTATTAAAAGGAGGCCTTAATATCCCTTAGTTTCCGATTGAACCCCGCTGCCACAGGAGGGTAGGACAAAAGATGTCATGCAAGTCCTTTTCATAAGCACGTATGACTATTTACGGAATACATGCCTACATTATATTTATGAAGTGGAGCTAATGCCGTATCGCCCTAGGTTATGACTGTCACATGATGAATATCATCCAACAAATCATCGATCCAATGCCTTCGAATTTCTCTTGTATTGTTCTTGCTAAGTTACCACTGTTATCGTTACCGTTGCACTTTCTACGAAATTATTGCTATCACTGTTATTGTTGCTATTGCTACTACTATCAAAACTATCATATTATTGTGCTACTGATCACTTTGCTGCAGATAATTAATCTCCAGGTGTGATTGAATGGTCAATTCAGTTGCTAATACTTGCAAATATTCTTTGGCTCCTGTTGTGTTGAATCTATAAATTTGGGTTGAATACTCTACCCTCGAAAGCTGTTGCAATCCCCTATACTTGTGGGTTATCACCCGTCCTGAGGGAGGCACCGGGCGCACCTTCCTATGCGGGAGGGAGAGGCGCCCTAGCGGCAGGCGCGGAGCCTGAGGCGTCGCTGATGGATTTCTTTACCTCAAGGCGGCTCTTGGGGAGGAGTTGCTTCTTCTTCACAGGGAGCAGCCTCAGGAGGTGCGACATCACCTTCACCGCCAGAGTTCTCAGTCGTTGCAGCCCGATAAGCATGCTCAAGAGAGCAAACCACATCCTTCTCATCACAGGCGACAGTAATGACGCTGTTGCACCCTGGCATCTTGAGGACATTGTAGCCATGGTGGGTGGCCGCCATGAATTTGGCGAGGGCGGGGTATCCCAGGATGGCATTGTACAGGAGGCTGATGTGGGCCACGTCGAAGTCGATCAGTGATACATCTCCAACGTATCTGTAATTTTTGATTGTTCCATGCTATTATATTATCGGTTTTGGATGTTTTAAATGCATTAATATGCTATTTTATATTATTTTTGGGACTAACTTATTAACCTAGAGGCCAGTGCCAGTGCCAGTTTTTGTTTTTTTCCTTATTTTTGAGTTTTTACAAAAAAGGAATATCAAATGGAGCCCAAACAAGCTGAAACTTTACGATGAATTTTTATGACCAGAAGAGACCCATGGGGCATCAGAGATGGACCAAAGGAGTCCCGAGGCAACCACAAGGGTGGAGGGCGCGCCAGGCTTGTGGGTCCCTCAGGACCCCCTGACGTGAGACCGACGCCAAAAATTCCTATAAATCACAAAACCCCCAGAAAGAAACCTATTTCAGGAGTTCCGCCACCGCAAGCCTCTGTAGCCATGGAAAACCAATCGGGAGCCCGTTCCGGCACCCTGCCGAAGGGGGAAACCATCACCGAAGGCCCTCTTCATCATCCCGGTGGTCTCCATGATGAGGAGGGAGTAGTTCACCCTCGGGGCTGAGGGTATGTACCAGTAGCTATGTGTTTGATCTCTCTCTCTCTCTCGTGTTCTTGATTTGGCATGATCTTGATGTATCGCGAGCTTTGTTACTATAGTTCTTTTGAGGAAGCTTTGTTACTATAGTTGGATCATATGGTTTCTCCCCCTCTACTTTCTTATGATGAATTGAGTCTTTCTCTTTGAGGTTTTGTTATGTTGGATTGAGTATTGGCTTTGAGAACACTTGATGTATGTCTTGCAATGGGATATCTGTGGTGACAATGGGATGTTCTATTGATTCACTTGATGTATGTTTTGGCGCTCAACTCACGGATTCCCGAGGTGACATTGGGGTAATCTATGCATAGGGGTTGATGCACATTTTCATCCTACGTTCTCCGATAGAAACTTTGGAGTGATTCTTTGTCGCATGTTGAGGGATTTCCATATGACTCAATTGTGTTTCCATAAGATGGGCCTTGAGGTGAGCACAACCCACCAGGGCGCGCCTGGTGGGCCTGGCTTGCCCCGGTGGGTTGTGCTCACCTCGAGGCCCATCTTTCCCTCCCACGAAGCTTAGGGGGTCTCTTTTGTTCCAAAAAATCGTCAAAAAGTTTCAGCACATTTGGAGAACTTCCATTTCTGCACAAAAAACAACACTACGGTAGTTCTGCTAAAAACAACGTCAGTCTGGATTAGTTCCATGCAAATCATACCAAAACCATATAAAATTGTTGTAAACATGGCATGAATAAATTATAGATACATTGGTGACGTATCAGCATCCCCAAGCTTAATTCCTACTTGTCCTCGAGTAGGTAAATGATAAAAGAAATAATTTATGAAGTGTGAATGCTAGCAAAGTGCATAAGTTTGATCAATGGTAATTTCAATCACTTTTCCTAGCATCATAACGACAACTCTTTCTCATAAAACTTATCATGATAAAGTTGCAATTTAAAACAGAATTTTTGTTGTGGAATTCTACCTATCATATTCATCCTATACTCTTTTCTTTTGTAGCATGGACATTTGGACTTCAACGATCCAAAGTAATTGTCTATAATTTGATATGAGGACATCAATACTCAAGCATATCACCAAGAAACCATGTCTTTCAGAATATCAACGCTGAAAAAGTTATCCCTAGCCCATCATGCTCAATCATTGATCCATTCATGAAACACACTCGCATATTAACTACACCCAATGCTCAAGTACGATCATAGTGCCCCCTAGTTGGTGCTTTATAAGAGAAGATGGAGACTCAAATTTAAAATAAAAATTGAATAAAGTAAAAGAAAGTCCCTTCACGGAGGGAAGTAGGGATTTGTAGAGGTGCCAGAGCTCAAAGCAAAAATTGAGAGATAAAAACATTTTGATAGGAATACTGTTCCCACCAACGAAAATGACTTAGAGCTCCCAACACTTTCCATGCTAGATATATCATAGGCGGTTCCCAAATAGAAAATAAAGTTTATTCCTTTTTCCACCATACTTTCACTTTCCATGGCTAACCGTATCCACGGGTGCCCTCCATACCAACACTTTCCAAGGAATTTATTATTTGACAACATAAAGTAAATTTGTTTTTCATTTCGGGACTGGGCATCCCTTTGCCTTACTCTCATGCAATGACAAGTGAATAAACACTCATCGTGAGAATAACACATCTAGCATGGAAAATATTGGCCACCCCTCACCGCCTCGCGAGCGGTTCGAGCACACAAAATAGAAATTTATTTTGAAAATTAGAGATGGCACATACAATTTTGCTTAGAACGGCAAAAGAATACCGCATATAGGTAGGTGTAGTGGACTCATGTGGCAAAACTGGTTTAATAGATTTTGGATGCACAAGTAGTGATCATACTTAGTGCAAAATGAAGGCTAGCTAAAGATTGAGAAGCGACCAACCAAGAAATGAATAATCTCATAAGTGAGCATTGAGCATAATTAACACCGAATAATGCACCACAAGTAGGATGTAATTTCATTGCACAACTATTGACTTTCGTGCTTGCATAGGGAATCACAAACCTTAACACCAATATTCTCACTAAAGCATAATTACTGACCAACATGACTCACATATCACTATCATCATATCTCAAAACTATTACAAAGAATCAAGTTTATTTTCTTCATGATCTTCATGAAAGTTTTTATTATATCCTTCTTGGATATCTATCACTTTGGAACTAATTTTCATGTGTTGCTTTTGATAAGCTCAAACAAATGTAACTGAAGATCATGATCATAATATTTATTTCTCTCAAATTAATTTAAGTGAAGCAAGAGATAATTTCTTCAAAAATACTAAAGCACACCGTGCTCAAAAATATATAAGTGAAGCACTAGAGCAAATGACAGGCTACTCCAAAAAAGATGTAAGTGAAGATCAAGCGAGTAGTTAAGTAAATAGGCAGCTATTTGAGGACTCTCTCTTATTCAAAAACTTTTAGATCTAAGCATTTTATTAAAACAGCAACCAAAAACAAAATAAAATGACATTCTAAGAATATCACACATCATGTGAAGAAGCAAAAAACTTAGGCTCAACTGATACTAACCGATAATTGTTGAAGAAGAAAGGTGGGATGCTTACCGGGGCATACCCAAGCTTAGATGCTTGAGACTTCTTGAAATATTATCTTGGGATGCCTTGGGCATCCCCATGCTTGAGCTTTTGTGTCTCCTTAATTCTTCTAATATCACGGTTTTCCTAAATCTCAAAAGCTTCATCCACACAAAACTCAACAAGAACTCGTGAGATAAGTTAGTATAAACCAATGCAAAAACCTTATCATTCTCTATTGTAGCAAATCACTAAAATTATTATTCAACATTGCATACTAAATGCCTCTGCATATTTAATACTCCCATCCTCAAATAGAGTCACCAAACAAGCAAACATATGCAAACAATGCAAACATAACAGCAATATGCCAAAACAGTACAGTCTGTAAAGAATGCAAGAGTATGAATACTTCTTAAACTCCAAAGGTTATGAACATTTACCACACTATAGAAAATTTATTAGAGCTTATTTTGTAAAATTTCAACATTTTATCTCATTCTGACTTTTCTAGGGAATTTTTGCAACAACGGTAAACTTTCTGTTTTCAAACAGCAACATGTATACTTGCAAAATAAGCATGGCAAAGGCTATAATTGCCACTTTTATTGAAATAAAAGATGCAAAACATTATTCTAAATAACAGCAAGATAATCCTAAAAAATAAAATCATGCTCCAAAGTAAAACTCATATCATGTGACGAATGAAGACATAGCTCCAAGTGAGGTTACCAATGATGTTGAAGATGAAGGAGGGGATGCCTTCCGGGGCATCCCCAAGCTTAGCTGCTTAGATCTTCCTTGAATATTACCTTGGGGTGCCTTGGGAATCCCCAAGCTTAGGGTCTTGTCACTCTTTATTCTCCTCATATCGAAATCTCACCCAAAACTTGAAAACTTCAAACACACAAAACTTAACGAAATTTTTTGAGATAGGTTAGTATGATAAAGAGCAAACCATTTCACTTTTGGTACTGTCAAAGACAAGATGCATAACTGTTCTCACACAATGCCTACTCTAGCATATCATTTACACAATTTATATTGAGCAATATAAGCCATAGAAACTAGAAAACAAGCAAACTATGCATTGAAAACAGAATTTGTCATAAACAAAATGATCTGTAATAATATGTACTCCAACCATACTTCTGCTACTCCATACATTCCGACAAAATAAGAAAACCTGGGAAATTTATCTATTAATCTTCTTCAAAAAGAATCAGCATTTTATCACGCTTCTGTTAAAAATGAGAATTGTTTTCCTAAGCGCAAACGTTTCTATTTTTCAGCAAGATCAAATCAACTATCACCGTAAGCCAACCCAAAGGTTTTACTTGGCACTTTATTGAAACAAAAACGTAAAACATGATTACTACAGTAGCATACTCATGTGAACACACAAAAAAAGTAGGTAAAAGTGTTGGGTTGTCTCCCAACAAGCACTTTTCTTTAATGCCTTTTAAGCTAGGCATTATGAGTTCAATGATGCTGGCATAAAAGATAAGGATTGAAAGATAACAAGAGCATCATGAATCATATGTTCCTCTCTGATAATAATTTTCAGTAGCATCATGAATAGAATCATCAATATAACCATCACATAAAACATTCTTTTCATGATCCGCAAGCATAGAAATGTTATTAGTCTCCACATAAGAAAATTTCTTCTCATTCACAATGGTAGGAGTATCATATGAAACTCGAATGCTATGAATTGTTTTCACATTAAAAGAGTAATGTTCAGAAAAAGGGTAATCATAACTATGACAAGTTTCATAAATATAATCATCACTACTTTTTATAACACAAGTATCATCACAATAATCATCATAAGTAGCAACTTTGTTCTGATCATATATAGGAGGCATGCAATCATCATAGCAAATTTGATCGTTCAAAGTAGGGAGACTAAAAAGATCATCTTCATTAAACATAACATCCCCAAGCTTGTGGCTTGGCATATCATAAGCATAATCACTCTCATCATTAATAGTATGAATAGCACCAACGGTATAGCAATTGCTATCATCATAATTTCCCAAGTTGGTGCCAAAAATATTTCCAAGATTATAAGAAGTAGCATTATCTTCCCAATAATAATTATCACAACAAGCAATATGCATAACAAAATCATCATCAGTAATGTTCTCGAACATTGTGCCATAAGATATAGAAGCAATATCATCATCAAGTTCATCATCTTCCACAATTATTTTTGATTCATTTTCATGAGGCACAACAATAATAGGAGAAACACTATTTGGGGGAGATACCTTTTTACCTCTATTCTTTCTTCTTCTTTTCTTCTTCTTCTTCACCATATCATGTGTGGGTTTAATTATTTTTTTCAAGCTTCTTGTTGAAGAGATTGATTGAGTAGGGAACTCCTCCTCGTCACCTATTTCATCATGAGAGACAATAGGAGGGAAAGTGCAAATCTTTACCCTTTCATTAGTATTCCTTTTATATTCTATTGGTTTCCCCATCTGTCTATAGTTGGCAATATAAGCATTCTCATTGCAATTTACCATGCAAAACATATAGATATTCTTTAGTTTAGTTTCAATGTCATCCATGAGAATGAATACTTCAAACCAACTATTTTTATGTGTCAATTATTCACTACCCAAAAATAGACAAAGCTCATTATAAAGTTCAAGGGTGATCAAGTCAGTGCAATATTTGGACACGATTTGATCATGAAAAAGCATGCATTGGAAATTAAGGTGACCAACTTTATTGCAAAGATCACAAGTAATAGGACAAATAGAACATAATTTTGTAGCGAATTCATCTATCACTTTGAGCAAAGAATTGGTTCTATCATGTTTATGCTTCCCTATAAGGCACGTCTTCACAAACTTTATGCACTCCACAAAAATTGACATGCTTATAAGAAACATTTTTCTCACGACGAGTGCAATAATCATTAGCATTTTGGATATTCAAAGAATTCATACTAACAACATTGCAATCATGCTCATCATTCAAATATTTTGTGCCAAACATTTTATTGACTTCTTCTTCTAACAATTGAGCACAATTTTCTGAACCATCATTTTCAAGAAAATATTATAAAGATGATCAATAATATGATGCAACCTCAATTCCATTTTATGTAGTTTTCTTTTATAAACCAAACTGGTGATAAAACAAGAAACTAAAAGATTCAATTGCAAGACCTAAAGATATATCTTCAAGCACTCACCTCCCCGGCAACAACGCCACATCTGGCCCTCCCACGAAGCTTCGGGGGTCTCTTTTGTGCCAAAAAATCGTCAAAAAGTTTCAGCTCATTTGGAGAACTTTCATTTCTGCATGAAAAACAACCCCACGGCAGTTCTGCTGAAAACAGCGTCAGTCCGGGTTAGTTCCATGCAAATCATACCAAAACCATATAATTTTTTTGTAAACATGGCATGAATGCTTCATAAATTATAGATACGTTGGAGACTTATCACTAACCTATTGATCCAGTGCCCAGTGCCAGTTCCTATTTTTTTGCATGTTTTTGTTTCGCAGAAAATCCATACCGAACAAAGTCCAAACACGATAAAAATTTATGAAGAATTATTTTGGAATATATGTGATTTTTGGGACCTGGAATCAACGCAAACGGAGGCCCACGATGCCCAAGAGACACCAGGCGTGCCCCAGGCTCCAGGCGCGTGGTGGTGGGTTGTGCCCACCTCGTACGTCCTTTGGGGCTCTACTTCGGACGCAAGGAAGCTTATATCGGGAAAAAATCATGTTAAAATCTCAGCGCAATCGGAGTTACGGATCTCCGGGAATATAAGAAACGATTTTTGGCTAGATTTGGGGTACATGAAATGATGAGGACATAGAGGCCTAACTTACACCCACAGCCCCTACTACTATACCTATTGGATCAATTAGTATACATCATGCACGCTAGTTATATTATCAGGTAATTTCATTTCTTGGTAATGTTTCTGAAGTTCATGAGAATATGATGCTGCCTAACTTCGATACATTTTTATTGCTTATAGTTGAAGGGCCTAGCATGGACAAGAAGGATGAACAATGGAGCATTATCAAGCATGAAGATGAAGGTGCGTGCAGAGAGAACAATAACGGAGTTTCTATTGTAGATTTCCGCACTTTGAAGCCACCATGATGACATACAAGAAGATGGACGAAATAGACAAGATGGCCTTTTATAAATTTTGTCCATAGCTTATTATTGGTGCTGCACCACCTTATTTTTGGGCCAGGCCCATGTAATCTCTTTTTGGAGTCCGTATTGTAGGGGAAACGACTTAGGAGGTGTTTTAGTCCCACCTTGCCAATGGTGGACGAAATCCCCTCTCTTTTCCCAATAAATACAACCCTTAAGGCATCGTTTAGACTTGGGTTTTATTTAGTTAAAAGTTTGCCATCGTTGCAACTTTGTGTACTTCGTTTGTGTCCAACGACCAGACCAAGACCACTTATGAAACCTCACTTTTCTCAATACTTCATCCATACTCGCAAAAGATTTCTTAATCATATTCTTGCTTGTTCTTTGATTGCTTGTAGGAATAGACCTTCATGGTCAGGTTGATCGTGCTTCGACATGGTCAATAACCTCTCGGAGTTGGTTTAGCGCTTGCTAAGGCGCAAGGTCGTTTGTAGTCGGATCGTTAAATTCATCTCCACCAAATCGATAGTTATCATCTCATCAAAAGATCGGGACACCTTTGCCTCTATCATGAAACAGAAGAGAACAGAGAGGGAGATCCAATCTCGGAGGGGCTCCCGCCCCTCCGTCTCCATGGAGACCATGGACCAGAGGGGAACCCTCCTCCCATCTAGGGGGAGCCCAAGGAAGAAGAAGAAGAAGAAGAAGAAGAATAAGAAGGAGGGGCTCTCTCCCCCTCTCTCTCGGTGGCACCGGAGTGCCGCTGGGGCAAGGATTGGGACGATGATCTACATCAACAATCTTTCTATCGTCAACACCAACTCTCTCCCCCTCTATGCAGTGATGTAACACCCCTTCTCCCTGCAGTAATCTCTACTTAAACATGGTGCTCAACTCCATATATTATTTCCCAATGATCTATGGTTATCCTATGATGTTTGAGTAGATCCGTTTTGTCCTATGGGTTAATCATGATCTTGGTTGGTATGATTGTATATTTTATTTATGGTGCTGTCCTATGGTGCCCTCCGTCTCGCGCAAACATGGGGGACCCCCACTGTAGGGTGTTGCAATACATTCATGATTTGCTTGTGGTGGGTTGCGAGATGACATAAGCTTAAACCCGAGTAGGTGGGCTGTTGCGTATGGGATAAAGAGGACTTGATACTTAATGCTATGGTTGGGTTTCAGGACCTTAATGATATTTAGTAGTTGCGGATGCTTGCTAGAGTTCCAATCATAAGTGTATATGATCCAAGTAGAGAAAGTATGTTAGCTCATGCCTCTCCCTCATATAAAATTACAAGAATGATTACCGGTACTTGTTATCGATTACCTAGGGACAAATGACTTTCTTGTTGACAAAAGCTATCCACTATTATTACCTTGCAATTTATCTGTAGTTTTATTTTCGCAAAGTACTCATAGTTTTATTCTTGCAAAATAGTTTCATACTTGTTTTAGGTAAAGCAAACGTCAAGTGTGCGTAGAGTTGTATCAGTGGTCGATAGAACTTGGGGGAATATTTTTTCTACCTTTAGCTCCTCGTTGGGTTCGACACTCTTATTTATCAAATAAGGCTACAAATGATCCCCTATACTTGTGGGTTATCAAGACCTTTTTCTGGCGCCGTTGCCGGCAAGCAATAGCGTGGGGTGAATATTCTCGTGTGTGCTTGTTTGCTTTATCTCTAAGTAGTTTTTATTTTCAGTTCTAAGTTGTTCTCTATCTTTAGTTATGGATATGGAACATGAAACACCAAAAAAATAGTGGTACTTGCTACTCATGGAGATGGGGAACCTCCTAAAACCCTCGATGCTCGTTATGTGAAAAATATTATGCTCTACTTCGATAATCCTGAGAAAACCCCATTGAACTTGATAATGGGAGTAATGTTGGATCAACGTGAATACTTTAGGTATTACCGCTTGACACAAAAGGGAAATTATTATGGGATCAAATTCATATGTTGCATTGGTACGCTCGGGAGCTATGCTTGAGATATGATTATACTTGTTGCTCTAGGATGAACGCTCCAGACCTTCCCTTTTCATCCACATTTAATGATAATGAAACCTTCACTTCTTATGCTAACAGTATATATGATTACTATGATGTGGAACAAATAGAAGAATTTGTTGCTTTTAAGGGTGCTTATGAAATTGAATCTTTGTTAAGTTTGAAGATTTTGTTGATTCAGTTTATAGACCTGAAAATTTTGCTATCCTTAAATATTGCTATGATGATTATAAATACAATTCTGATATTGATGAATTTATTGAGAAATTCTCCCTGTCCAAGAAGAGACTAATATTTTACAGGAGTCAATTGAAGAAGGAATTGATGAAACTGTGAGCTCATTGGATGAAAAAGATGATGAGGAGAGCGAAGAACAAAAGGAGGAACAGCGAATTTGCTACCCGTGTCCACCTTCTAATGAGAGTAACTCTCCAACTCATACATTTTTTAATTTCCCTTTGTGCTTACCGAAGAATGAATGTTATGATAATTGCTATGATCCCGTTGATTCTTTTGAAATATTCCTTTTTGATGAACTTGATGCTTGCTATGATTACGGCCAAGATGCCAATATGAATTATGCTTATGGATATGAACTTGCTATAGTTCCTTATGTTAAGAATGAAATTGTTTCTATTGCACCCACACATGATAGTCCTATTATCTTTTTGAATTCTCCCAACTACACTATATCGAAGAAGTTTGCACTTATTAAGGATTACATTGATGTGTTGCCTTTTACCATTGCACATGATGACTTTGATGAATATAATATGCATGTGTTTCTGCTCCTACTTGCAATTATTATGATAGAGGAACTACATCCCCGCCTCTTTATGTTTCTAATACGATGAAATTGCAAGAAACTGCTTATGCTATGTATTGGCCTTTACTTGATGTGCATGAATTGTTCATGTATGACATGCAGATGCATAGGAAGAGAGTTAGACTTCTTCATTGCATGATATATGTTGCTTTGTGCTCACTATTAAATGCCAAATCATTGCTAATTAAAATTGGCTTTGATATACCTTGGAATCCGGGTGGATTCATTACTTGAGCACTTTATGCCTAGCTTAATGGATTTAAAGAAAGCGCTGCCATGGAGACAAACCGGAAGTTTTAGAGAGTCATTTTATTCTTTCGAGTGCTTTTATAAAGTAAAAAAACAAAAAAAATAGAGGGGAACTTAAAACTTTTCGACAAAAGAGAAGCGATTGAAAGGTGATGCATTGGAGAAGTGAGGGTCGACCTTGAACACTTGTGTTCATGCTCATGGAAATAATGTAGATTTATTCATGAATACTCTCACAAAAATAATTATCCCCTTGTACAAATCCTTTGTATTGTAAAATTATTGTGCCAAGATTTGCCTTTAGGATGAGTAGATTGTTTGTTGGTATGTGCGGTGCAAAAACAGAAACTTTGGCTGTAGCGCGTGATTTTTCATTTTTTACTGGAACGTTGAAAGTTTCTGAACTTTTTGCACAGTATTGCTATACAATTTTTTTTGTTGTCCTAATTTTTCAAAATTTCTGGAGTACCAGAAGTATGATAGATGTTTAGATTGCTACAGATTGTCCTGTTTAAGACATATTCTGTTTTTGATGCATTGTTTGCTTGTTTTGATGAAACTATCGATTCTATCGGTGGTATAAGCCATGGAAAAGTTATATTATAGTAGCTACAATGCAAAAACAAAATATGATTTGGTTTGCAATAGTACTTAGAGTAGTGATTTGCTTTATTATACTAACGGATCTTATCGAGCTTTCGGTTGAGTTTTGTGTGGATGAAGTGATCAAAGATCGAGGAGGTCTCGATATGAGTAGAAGGAGGAGAGGCAAGAGCTCAAGCTTGGGGATGCCCAAGGCACCCAAGTAAATATGCAAGGAGACTCAAGCGTCTAAGCTTGGGGATGCCCCAGAAGGCATCCCATTTTTCTTCAACAAGTATCGGTCTGTTTTCGTTCTCGTTTCGTTCTTGTGATATGTGCGAATCTTGGAGCGTCTTTTGCGTTTAGCTTTTATTTTTATTTTATGCACCATGCTGGTATGAGATAGTCCATGGTTAATTTATAGAATGCTCATTGCACGTCACTTATATCTTTTGAGTATGGCTTTACAGAATGCTTCATGTGCTTCACTTATATCATCTGAAGTTTGGATTGCATGTTTCTCTTCACATAGAAAACCATTATTTGAAGAATGCTCTTTTGCTTCACTTATATTTATTAGAGCACGATCTTTTCTAGAAAGAATTAAACTCTCTTGCTTCACTTATACCTATTTAGAGAGTCAACATGAATTGGTGATTTGCATGGTTAGTCATAAAATCCTACATAAAACTTATGGATCACTGAATATGATATGTTTGATTCCTTGCAATAGTTTTTCGATATAGAGATGGAATATGTGGGAGGTACTAGTAAATAGTTGTGGTTAGTAAGAATATTGGCATTCAGGTTTGTGATTCCCGAAGCAAGCACGTATAGTCTCTCGTTATGCTATGATGTTGGAGCATGATTTATTATTGATTGTCTTCCTTATGAGTGGCGGTCGGGGACGGGCGATGGTCTTTTCCTACCAATCTATCCCCCTAGGGGCATGCATAGTAGTACTTTGCTTCGAGGGCTAATAAACTTTTGCAATAAGTATATGTGTTCTTTATGACTAATGTGAGTCCATGGATTATACGCACTCTTACCTTTCCGCAAATTTCTAGCCTCTATGGTACCATGCATTTCCCTTTCTCACCTCGAGAGTCGGTGCAAACTTTGCTGGTGCATCCAAACCCCGTGATTTGATATGCTCTATCACACATAAGCCTTATTATATCTTCCTCAAAACAGCCACCATATCTACCTATTATGGCCTTTCCATAGCCATTCCGAGATATATTGCCATGCAACTTCCACCGCTTCCATCTTGATAACATGAGCATTCATTGTCATATTTCTTTGCATTATCATATAGCTGACATAGTATTTGTGGCTCAACCACCATTCATCATTTTTCATACATGTTACGCTAGATCATTGCACATCCTAGTACATTGCCAGAGGCATTCATATAGAGTCATACTTTGTTGTAGGTACCGAGTGGTAAGTAAATAGAAGTGTGATGATCATCAATTATTCATTTTTAGAGCATTGCCCCAGTGAGGAAAGGATGATGGAGACTATGATTCCCCCACAAGTCAGGACGAGACTCCGGACAATGAGAGAAAAAAATAAAAAAGAAGAAAAAAGGAAAAAGAAAGAAAATAGAAAGAAAATGATGCGGAGTATCCCAGGGCCATCCCCATGGACCCAACTACATCTCCTACGACCCCTCTTGGACCCATGACATGAGCATGTGCAGGATCCCTTGAAACTGAGGTGACATCTCTCATCTCACATTTCCACTTTGATGTACATGAGACATGGCTACTACCTCATACGGACACTTTGTGCATTCTCACGTATCACGGAGAAGCTAAGGAGAAAGGAGAAGAAGAGGAAGATGGACGTGAAGACGGAGACGAAGAAGAACAACTGCTCAAAGTCTCCAGGCTCCGGACGACCGACGAACCCCGGCTGTCCGACGGCCTCCAGGCTCCGGACGTCCGGCCTCCTCCGGACGATCAACACTGCCACACCCGAGCCAAAACAGACGGACATCCGACGCCACCCGGATGACCGACGCTCCTCGGACGTCTGACCCCGACCGGACGTCCGACCGAAGACCACCCGAGCAGAATCTACGGACGTTGACACGCACCGGATGTCCGGACCCTCGCGAGCCTCCGGACGACTGGTGACTCCCGGACGTCCGACGCCTGTGCACCGTTTCATGTTGGGCCGCAGACCATGTACCCCTTCGCCCCCCCTCTTTTGTACTAAGACTATATATACTCCACCTCGTCCAACTTTCTAGGGTCAGCGTTGGATTAGCTCATTTTGAGAGATAGAGCTACACTCATCCACATTGGATCTACTCCTCGTAAGAGACCGTAGCCTCTTCGGAGAATATCCCTTTGGATTCAAGACCCCTCTAATGGAAGATCCCCTCGTGGATTCAAGACCTCCTCACAGAGAAGATCGGCTACCCTTGTATCGTCCTTAGTTGATCGTGTACCGTGTGAACCGTATGTATTCGAGGATCTAGCACATGTGTGACTTTCTTGTGTTGGTTTAGTGTTTCTCTTGTGTTTCCCTTGTGTTTCCCCTCTTTTCCCCCTCGTGTTTTTCGTGTTCATCGCGGGATCCGCTCCTTTCGTGAAAGATCGGCCGATTAGGGTTCTACCCTACATCATCTTGGTATCATGGGCCACGTTGATCACGATTTCGGAGCCTCCACGTTGTGTTGCTAGCCTTGTTTTGTTGTTCTTCGTCCTAATTCGAAAATTCCCCACAAAAATAGCCCCAATTGTTTTGTGATTTGTTAGTGTGTTGAGATTTTGTTGGTTTGGATCCGTGGATTTGCTTTGTTTTGAGTGGATCTAGCTTTCCCCCCCTTCCCCCACCACTTCCATCCACAAAATCCTCCGGATTTGACCATTTTCGTCATCCCCATCATGAACACGTGAAGTTCATCCCGTGCCTGATTTTCGCCCAGGCACCGGATGTCCGACCTAGCCCGGACGTCCGACGACTGGACGACCGGCCCAGCCCGGATGTCCGACCGACCCTGACGAAACTGATTTTTTCAGTATAGTCTCCACCACCGCCCCACATCTCCGCATACGCACTCCTACCACTAATACACCATCACCATTTCCGCATACCACCACCATTTGGACCATTTCGCTCTACGACACGTGTTTCCACTTCGAGCTTTGAGAATTTGAGTTGCGGTTCTGTATCCTTTTGTGTTTCGGCTATCTAGGGACAGGTCGACATCAACATCACTGCTGCTCATCTTCGCCATAGACACATCAACAACGACCACTTCGACTACATCTTGATTCGGTACACCATTTTGACACCATACCGTACGCAATAACGGTAACCTCGTCTTGGTATTGGACATATCACTCTTGCCATTACATTGATATCCATCATAGCCTTACTCCTTTGCGTTGCTTACCCATCGAGACTAGCCATTGAGTATTGCTGGCAACAAGACTTGTGCACATTAGTGATCATACTTCCCATAGCATACATACATCATTGTTGCATATATTGGTATCATCTCTTGTGTCACAAAGTTGTCATCGCATACACAATTCCTATATTGGTTCATTAAGCATTGCATGAGAAAAGAGCTCAAACATCAAAGAGCCAAACAAGCTTGTAAGCAAAGAGGAAAGATAAGCAAAGATCTTTTAAGCAAGAACCATAGCATCATACAACATTAAGATTGTCATACTCGATCATCTTGGATCATATCATCGAAACACCTTGCATAGAGAATACTTGGGATAGAAGTCCTTGCATTTTTGCTAAGTAGGTTGTGCACAAGTTCTTTGTATCCGCCTATTGTGCAATCGTGCTAGCGTCTCTCTAGTGTTGTGCAACACGAGCATTTTTGTGCATTCCACATTTTGGCTCATCCTTGGTTGCACGACCCCACTTATCTTTTTGCAGGTGTGTTTCCGTGTACCTTATATGCTTGGTCTACTTGTTACATTGCATCTTGCGAATCTTTTCCAACATTATTGAAGCTCACTTACAATTGCATCAAATTTTGTGCCACCATCCTAACCAAGCCCCACCATAAGCCTCCACTTGTGTAGGTGTGAGAAACCAACAAGAGCTAGTACCAGTTGTGCTATTTCCTTGTCCTACATTGGAGTGATCATCGATCCACTTTCAACTTCGGTCAAGGTACATTTGGTATTCGTTCTTCTCTTTCTACCACTCACATTTTTCTTGGAATGATGGATAAGCCAAGTACTTCTACCAATCCCCTCTTCATAGAGAACGACGACAACATGAACTCCTACGTCACCAAGAGTCACCTCTTTGGTGCACAACGTGCTTTGCATCAAGAGCAACAAGCTATGAGTGAATGCATCGACAACCTAGCCTCTGACTTGCCACTCTCCAAGCAACGTACAAGGGACTACTTCGACCACAAGCTCGACGATCACAAGCAAGAGAATGATGCAAGGATGGACGAAATTTGCGCTTTGTTGCTCAACTGCTCTTCTTCCGCTTCGTCTTCATCAAGATGGACTTGCTCAAGTCGACACTCCGACTTCACCCTCTCCGGCTCAAGTACACCGACATCGAAGACTCTTCGCCGTGCCGCGCGCAATGATCGTCAAGCAAGCCTCAATCCTCTACACGATATCGACTCTCAAGAGCGCCGACAACGTCAAACTCAAGAGGCCTTTGCGCTAGCACAAGAACGGCAACGACAACGCCAACATGAAGAGGAAGAGCGAGCGCGTCTACACCAAGTTGCACAATATGCCGAGGCACGACGCCAAGAACAACAACTCCGTGAAGCTCAAGCACTTGAGGCGCAACAAGCCCTCCAAGGTTCAAGTCGAGCCGTAGCCAACCGAGGCCGACGAGCTCGAGAACAAGAAGAAGCATTTCACGAAGAACTTCATGAACGACGACATCATGCTTGCGTGCACCATCACATTCCTCAAGTTCCTCCTCGAGCTCGACAAGCCCCTCCATAAGCTAAACAAGAACATCAAGTTCGTCAAGAGCATGGAAATCCTCCACGGCAAGAACAACATGAGGTTGACAACCCTCCTCACCAAGAGCGACACGATCTTGAAAATCATCAACAACATGGACGTCATCATCCCCGACCCCAACACAATGGAGAGCAATGCTATGGCAAGCTCAAGTTCACCATGCCCAAGTTCAACGGAAGCAACGATCCCGAAGAGTACCTTTCATGGGCATTGAAAGTTGATAAGATCTTTCGTTTGCACAACTACGACGAAGAGAAGAAGATCGCGATGGCATCCCTTGAGTTCCAAGACTATGTCCTCATTTGGTGGGAACAAGTTATCGAGCGCCGAGAGGCAAGAGGTGAACCACCCATCACTACTTGGGCACAATTGAAGGATTTCATGAGAGCACGATTTGTGCCTACCTGCTACAACCGCGACCTATTCAAGAAACTCCAACTACTCAAGCAAGGAGCCAAGAGCGTTGAAGAGTACTACAAGGAGATGGAGATTGCCATGATACGAGCCAATGTCACGGAAGATGATGAGCAAAGTATGGCACATTTCTTGAATGGACTCAACGATCCTATCAAGAAGGTCGCCAACTTCCTACCATACTGAAACCTCATCGAGCTAGTGCATCAAGCTACCAAAGCGGAACGCCAAGTGCAAGATGATTTCAAGTATGCAAAGTTCTCATCCAAGTCCTACGGCTTCTTCAACAACCAAGCTTCAACGACTCCAACACAGTCTATCAAGCCTTCTGCAAGCAACATCGACAAGTCGAGTTCCAAGAAAGCTTCGTCAACTCCAAGTCACCCTCCTACTACGAGCAAATTGAAGCCGAGAGCTTCATCATCATCCACTCCAACCGATGAGACCGTCAAGACAAGTTCCTTCAAATGCTTCACATGCGGAGGCCGAGGCCACAAGTCCTACGAATGCACCAACAAGCGGACCATGATCCTCAACAACGACGGCACCTACGATTCGATGAGTGAAGGAGAAATGGACGCTCTTAAACAAGTCGCCATGCACCAGCAAGTGAACGATGAAGAGTAACAAGTCTTTTGCGATGAAGATTCAAATCCCGCTCTTGTTGTATCCAAGGTCTTAACTCTCCAACATCACCAAGAAGAAGACCAAAGATGCCACATATTCCACACCAAGGCCGGCATCAATGGACGATCCTTCAAGGTCATCATCGACGGAGGGAGTTGTCATAACCTCGCAAGTGAAGAACTTTGCTCCAAGCTCCAATTGCCCAAGACGAAGCATCCACATCCATACAAAGTGCAATGGCTTAGCGACTCCGGCACTATCCAAGTCAAGCATCGAGTACAAGTCTCCTTCAAAATTGGCACCTATGAAGACACCTTGGAGTGCGACGGCATTCCAATGACCGTTTGCGATCTTCTCCTTGGACGCCCATGGCAATTTGATAGAGGAGTCATCCACAACGGCCGAACGAACCACTACATATTCAAGATGAAAGGCAAGGAGTATGTCCTTCGTCCAATGTCTCCAAGCCAAGTAATCACCGACAAGCAAGCCACCCATCATGGAGATCATTGTGAGAGAGAGAGCCACCAAAAAGAGAGTGAGCACCAAAATCCTAAATCGAACACCTCCATGATGAGCGAAAAAAGAACTTAGTCCTATTTGCCACCAAAAGTGAGATAAGAGGAGTGTGTGAGAACCCATCGAGTGTCCTACACTACGTCCTTGTGTGCAAGGTCAATGCACCACAAACTAACACTTCTTAAACTCTTCCTCTAGTGTTGTCTTCTCTTTTGCAGGAATTTCACGATATTTTCCCTGACGAGCTACCTCCAGGACTACCTCCACTATGAGGCATTGAGAACCGCATCGACCTCATCCTCGGAGCACCGCTTCCAAACAAAGCTCCCTACCGCGTCAACCCCGAAGAAACCAAAGAAATACAAATGCAAGTAAAGCATCTCATAGACCATGGACATGTGTGTGCAAGTTTGAGCCCTTGTGCCGTCCCGGCCATTCTTGTGCCAAAATGAGACGGTAGCTTTCGCATGTGCTCCAATTGTAGACCTATAAATGCTATCACCGTTCGCTATAGGTATCCCATTCCACGCCTTGATGATATGCTTGATGAGCTTAGCGGTGCCACTATCTTTTCCAAAATTGATCTTAAGAGTGGTTACTATCAAATCCGCATACAAGAGGGTGATGAATGGAAAACCGCTTTCAAAACCAAGTTTGGCTTGTATGAGTGGTTAGTCATGCCTATGGGTCTATCGGAAGCATCGGGTACTTTTATGCATCTTGTGAATCATGTCTTTCAGCCTTACATCGGTATATTTGTTGTGGTCTACTTTGATGATATCCTTGTTCATAGCAAATCTCTTAGAGATCATGTCACCCATGTTCGAACCGTTTTGCAAACTCTTCGAAAAGAGCACCACTATGCTAATATCGAGAAATGCCTTTTTGGAGTTGACAAGCTCATTTTCTTGGGTTTTGTTGTATCTTCTAAGGGTGTTCATGTTGATGAGTCCAAGATCAATGCTATTAATACTTGGCCACAACCAACCAATTTGCATCAAGTGCGTAGCTTTCTTGGCCTTGCGGGTTTCTATCGTCGCTTTGTGAAGGATTTTAGCACCATTGCTACACCTTTACATGCTTTGAGCAAGAAGAATGCGCCTTTTGTTTGGGGACCATCCCAAGATACCGCTTTCAATGAGCTTAAGAATTTGCTTACTCATGCTCCCGTGCTTGCTTTACCCAACTTTGAGAAAACCTTTGAGATTCATTGCGATGCTAGTGGTAATGGAATAGGAGGCGTGTTAACGCAAGAGAAGCGCCCATAGCTTACTTTAGTGAGAAACTCTCCGGCGCGCAACTCAATTACCCCATCTATGATAAAGAGCTATATGCTTTAGTCTATGTTTTGCATGAATGGGAACACTATCTTTGCCCTCATGAGTTTATCATTCATACCGATCATGAAACGCTCAAGTACCTTAAGGGCCAAACCAAGTTGAACGAGCGTCATGCTAAATGGAGTGAATTTATTGAGTATTTTCCTTATCTCATCAAGTACATTAAAGGTAAAGAAAACATTGTGGCGGATGCCCTTTCCCGCTTATGCATGCTTGTTACACAACTTGAATTGGATGTCATTGGTTTTGAGCATATCAAAGACTTGTATGAGCATGATCATACCTTTGCTACTCCTTACGCCAAGTGTTTGACGCATACCTCTTGGGAACGCTATTACATCAAAGATGGATATCTCATGAGAGCTAACAAACTTTGCATCCCCGAGTCTTCTCTTCGTTTGTTGCTTTTGCAGGAATCTCATGGAGGAGGCTTAATGGGACATTTTGGACGAGACAAGACGTTCGGCACGCTCTCGAAGAACTACTTTTGGCCCAAGATGTTTCGCGACATCAACCGCTTCACCAAGCGATGCTCTACATGTCGCAAAGCTAAGTCCAAAGCTCAATCCCATGGCCTTTATATGCCTCTACCAATTCCATATCAACCATGGGAAGACATTAGCATGGACTTTGTACTTGGTTTGCCTAGGACTCGAAATGGGAAGGATTCGATACTTGTCGTTGTGGACCGTTTCTCAAAAATGGCACATTTCATTCCTCGCGACAAGATAGACGATGCTTCACATGTTGCTACTCTCTTTTGTAGGGAAATATTGCGTCTACACGGAGTGGCAAAGACGATCGTCTCAGACCGCGACGTCAAGTTCCTTAGCTACTTTTGGAAGACCCTATCCGCCAAGCTCGGAATCAAGCTACTTTTCTCCACGGCATATCATCAACAAACCGATGGCCAAACGGAAGTTACTTACCACACACTCTCCACTCTACTTCGAGTACTCATCAAGAAGAACATCAAGGAGTGGGAGGAGTGCCTACCTATTGCCGAGTTCGCCTACAACCGAGCAAGACACTCAACAACCGGCAAGTCCCCCTTCGAGGTCGTCTACAGCTTCAACCCTTTGTCACCATTGGACATTCTCCCTCTACAACTCCAAGAGCGCATCAATTTGGACGCTAGTGCAAGGGCGGCACACCTCAAGAAGGTGCATGAAGATACAGGGAACTCCATCGAGCGCCAAGTTGGATGCCTTGCGTCCAAGCTCAACTTTCACAAGCACCATATTCTCTTCAAAATTGGTGATCTCGTGTGGCTACACCTTCGCAAGGATCACTTTCCACAAGAACGCAAGTCCAAGCTTTGACCATGAGAGGATGGACCCTTCAAGGTGCTCGCACGATACAACGACAATGCTTACAAGATCGACTTACGACGCGACAAGTACAACGTGAGCAACATCTTCAACGTTGAAGATCTCTCTCCCTTCCATGGTGATGAAGAATTTGATCCGAGGACGGATCTTCCCCAAGGGAGGGGAGATGATGCAGAGCATCCCAAGGCCATCCCCATGGACCCAACTACATATCCTACGACCCCTCTTGGACCCATGACACGAGCACGTGCAAGAGCCCTTGAAACCGAGGTGACATCTCTCCTCTCACATTTCCACTTTGATGCACATGAGACATGGCTACTACCTCATACAGACAGTTTGTGCATTCTCATGTATCATGGAGAAGCTAAGGAGCAAGGAGAATAATATGAGGAAGATGGACGTGAAGACGGAGACGAAGAAGAAGAGCTGCTCAAAGTCTCCAGGCTCCAGACGACCGACGAACCCCGGACGTCCGACGACCTCCAGGCTCCGGACGTCCGGCCTCCTCCGGACGATCGACACTGCCACACTCGAGCCAAAACAAATGGACATCCGACGCCACCCTGACGACCGACGCTCCTCGGACGATCAACCCTGACCGGATGTCCGACCGAAGACCTCCCAAGCCGAATCTATGGACGTCTGACAGGCACCGTACGTCCGGACCCTCGCAAGCCTCCGGACGACAGGTGACTCCCCGACGTCCGACGCCTGTGCACCGTTTCGTGTTGGGACACAACCCATGTACCCCTTCTCCCCCTCTTTTGCACTAAGACTATATATACTCCACCTCGTCCAACTTTCTAGGGTCAGCGTTGGATTAGCTCATTTTGAGAGATAGAGCTACGCTCATACACATCGGGTCTACTCCTCGTGAGAGACCACGGCCACTTCGGAGAAGATCCCTTTGGATTAAAGACCCCTCTAAGGGAAGATCCCCTCGTGGATACAAGACCTCGTCATGGAGAAGATCGACTACCCTTGTATCATCCTTAGTTGATTGTGTACCGTGTGAACCCTATGTATTCGAGGATCTAGCACATGTGTGACTTTCTTGTGTTGGTTTAGTGTTTCTCTTGTGTTTCCCTTGTGTTTTCCCTCTTTTCCCCCTCGTGTACTTCGTGTTCATCGCGGAATCCGCTCCTTTCGTCAAAGATCAGCCGATTAGGGTTCTACCCTACATCAGAAAAGAAAGAAAAGAAAAGAAAAAAAGAGATAAAGAGAGAAGGGGCATGCTAGTTCCACACTTGTGCTTCATAGTAGTGTCATGTTTTTCATATGCAGAATCTCCTATGTTGTCACTTTCATATACTGGTGGGAATTTTTCATTATAGGATTAGATGCACACCCACTTAATTTTCAAATTGAGCTTTCATACTGATGCGGAGCATCCCAAGGTCATCCCCATGGACCCAACTACATCTCCTACGACACCACTTGGACCCATGACACGAGCACGTGCAAGAGCTCTCGAAACCGAGGTGACATCTCTCCTCTCACATTTCCACTTCGATGCACATGAGACATGGCTACTACCCCGTATGGACACATTGTGCATACCCAGGTATCATGGAGAAGCTAAGGAGCAAGGAGAATAAGAAGAAGAGGAAGATGGATGTGAAGACAGAAAAGAAGGAGAGCTGCAGGAAAAGTCCCAGCCACCGGACGACCGGTCGGGACCGGACGTCCGGCGCTTGAAGCCCTAGCCGAGCCCCAGCGAGCGGACGTCCGGCTCGGACCGGACGACCAGCGACACTGCACCCGAGCCAATATTAGCGGAAGTCCGAAATGACTGGACGTCCAGCACCCCCATCGCGGAACGGATCCAACGGATGTTCGGAAGCCATCGGACGACCGGACATTCATGAGACAGTGGACAACCGGTCCCCAGCGGACGTCCGGTACCTGGCTGTGTCCAGCTTCGGGGCCGAAGCCCATGTACCCCATCCTTTGCCCCCCCCCCCCATTTTCACTAAGACTATAAATAGACATCCTATTCATCCTAGCTAGGGTTAGCAAAGGATTAGCTTATATTTCGTGTGAGAGCTTTGCTCATCCACTTGGTTACCTTCTCCTCAGAGATTGCGCCTCCTATGGAGAAGATCCCCCAAGCGGATTCAAAAACCCCTTTACGGGAAGAACCTCAAGACCTCCTTTCGGAGAAGACTGGGTACCTTTGTATCGTCCCTAGTTGATTGTGGATCTTGAATCTTCCTTTGTGTTCATGGATCTAGCGCATGTGTGATCATACTTGTTGGTTTGAGTGTTCTCTTGTGTTTTCCACGTGTTTTCCCTCGTTTCCCTCTTCGTGTTCTTCGTGTTCATCGCGGGATCCGCCCTTTCCGTGAAAGATCAGTCGGTTAGGGTTCCTACCCTACACCATCTTGGTACCAAGAGCCAGGTTGATCACGATTTCGGAGCCTCCCCATTGTGTTGCTAGCCTAGTTTTTCTTGTTTTTGTCCCTAATTCGAAAATTCCCCACAAAATTAGCCCCAATTTTTTTTGTGATTTGTTGCGTGTGTTGAAATTTTGTTGGACTTGATCCGTGGAGTTGCTTTGTTTTGAGTGGATCTAGCTTTTGCCCACCCTTTCCATCCACAAAATCGCCCGGATTCAACGATTTTCACCTCATCCACCTCGTACACGTGCAGTTCATCCCGCGCCCGATTTTCGCCCAGGCACCGGACGTCCGCTGGCCACCAGACGTCCGACGACCGGACGACCGCTCACCACCGGACGTTCAGAGTACCCTGACGAAACTGAATTTTCTTCAGTTTTGGTCACCACCACCGCCCCACATTTCCGTATACGCACTCCTACCACCTATACACCATCACCACTTCCACACACCACCACCATTGTTTACCCATTTCATCTTCGACATGTGTTGCCACTTCGAGCTTTGAGAATTTGAGTTGCGGTTCCATATCCTTTTGTGTTTCGGCTATCTAGGTACGGTTCGACATCAACATCACCACCGCTCATCTTTGCCACGGACGGGTCATCAACAACGACCACCTCGACTACATCTTGGTATTCGTGCCACCATTTTGACACCATACCGCAAGCAAGAATGGTAACCTCACCTTGGTATTGGACATCACTCTTGCCATTACATTGATAGCCATCATAGCGTTACTCCTTTGCATTGCTTACCCATCGAGACTAGCCATTGAGTATTGCCGGCAACGAGACTTGTGCACATTAGTGATCAAACTTCCCATAGCATACATACATCATTGTTGCGTATCTTGGTATCATATCTTGTGTCACAAGGTTGTCATCACATACACACTTGCTATCTTGGTTCGTCAAGCATTGCATGAGAAAAGAGCTCAAACATCAAAGAGCCAAACAAGCTGTTAAGCAAAAGGGAAAGATAAGCAAAGAGCTTTTAAGCAAGAACCATAGCATCATACAACATTAAGATTGTCATATTAGATCATCTTGGATCATATCATAGAAACACCTTGCATAGAGCATACTTGGGATCGAAGTTGTTGCATTTTTGCTTAGTAGGTTGTGCACAAGTCTTGTATCCGCCTTTTGTGCAATCGTGCTAGCTTCTCTCTAGTGTTGTGCAACAAGAGCATTTTTGTGGATTCCACATTTTGGCTCATCCTTGGTTGCCCAACCCCACTTATCTCTTTGCGTGTGTGTTTCCGTGTACCTTACTTGCTTGGTCTACTTGTTACATTGCATCTTGCGAATCTTTTCCAACATTATTGAAGCTCACTTACAATTGCATCAAATTTTGTGCCACCATCCTAACCAAGCTCCACCATAAGCTTTTACTTGTGTAGGTGTGAGAAACCGACAAGATGTAGTACCAATTGTGCTATTTCCTTGTCCTACATTGGAGTGATCATCGATCCACTTTCAACTTCGGTCAAGGTACATTTGGTATTCGTTCTTCTCTTTCTACCACTCACATTTTGTCTTGGAATGATGGATAGGCCAAGTACTTCTACCAACCCACTCTTCATTGAGCACGATGACGACATGAACTCCTACGTCACCAAGAGCCACCTCTTTGGTGCACAACATGCTTTGCATCAAGAGCAACAAGCAATGAGTGAACGCATCGACAACCTCGCCACCAACTTGTGACTCTCCGAGCAACGTACAAGGGACTACTTCGACCACAAGCTCGACGATCACAACCAAGAGAATGACGCACGGATGGACGAGATTCGCGCTTTGTTGCTCAACCACTCTTCTTCCACTTCGTCTTCAACAAGAAGGACCCGCTCAAGTCGACACTCCGACTTCACCCTATCCGGCTCAAGTACACCGACATCGAACACTCTTCGCCGTGGCACGCGCAATGATCGTCAAGCAAGACTCAATCCTCTACATGACACCGACTCTCAAGAGCGCCGACAACGTCAAACCCAAGAGGCCTTTGCGCTAGCACGAGAACGGCAACGACAACGCCAACATGAAGAGGAAGAGCGAGCGCGTCTACACCAAGTTGCACAAGATGCCGAAGCACAACGCCAAGAACAACAACTCCGTGAAGCTCAAGCACTTGAGGCGCAACAAGCCCTCCAAGATTCAAGTTGAGCCGTAGCCAACCGAGGCCGACAAGTCCGTGAACAAGAGGAAGCACTTCGCGAAGAACTTCATGAACGATGACATCAAGCTCGCGTGCATCGTCAAGTTCCTCACGATCTTCCTCGAGCTCGACAAGCTCCTCAACAAGCTTACCAAGAACATCAAGTTCATCAAGAGTATGAAGAGAATGGAAATCCTCCACGACAAGAGCAACATGAGGTTGACAACCCACCTCATCAACATCATGGACGTCATTATCCCTGACCCCAACACAATGAAGAGCAACGCTACAGCAAGCTCAAGTTCACCATGCCCAGTTCAACGGAAGCAACGATCCCGAAGAGTACCTATCATGGGCGTTGAAGGTCGACAAAATAGTCCGTTTGCACAACTATGAAGAGGAGAAGAAGATCGCAATGGCATCCCTTGAGTTCCAAGACTATGTCCTCATTTGGTGCGAACAAGTTATTGTAACATCCCAAAATTCTAAATTTTGGAATGTTATAATAAATAGATAGATTTGACTAATTGTTTGATTGATTGTCTGAAAGTGAGTGAATTCGAAACTTTTTGAAAGTTAAATGAGAGGGAATATATCCTTTCCATTTAAAAAAATTTAAATGAAAGGGTAATTTGAAAATAATTGAATTTCATTTGGAAATATTTCAATTCAGAAACTTTAAGCAACTCAATGATTTTCACGAGAGGAGATAAAATGACTTCTTCAAATTATGAAATATGAGTTGGGAGTTTCAAAGGATCAAATTCAAAGTCCTTTTGAAATTATTTTCATTTTGGAATTGGTTGAGTTTTATTCAAATTATTTTTCTCAAAAATAAAATATATGGAAAATAGGGTAACATGATTCCCCACATCAGAAATTGAGAAAAATTAATTTGAAATCATTTTGGTATTTTTAAAATGATTGTTGTTGGATTTTAATAGACCAGTAGCACTGTTTGAATTATCTGATTTTGTGTGTATTTTATTTAAATGCTAGAAAATGTTCATGTCGTAGAAAATCTTTTTCTGAAAATTTTGATATATTATATGCCTATATAATATTTTTTAGTTATTTTTGTTTTTATTATTTTAATTCTCTGGAAAAACAATGTTTATAAAAAAAACTTCGTGCCAACTGGGCCGGCCCAGCTCCCAGGCCAGGCCGCGGCCCAACCCACCACCTCGTCGTCCCCGAGCTCGGGAGGGACTCCCGAGCCAGCACGCCGCCGTGCCGTGGCCTCCATGGAGTCCTCCGCCGCCTTACCCCTCCTCCAAGGCCACCTCCTCCCCTTCCCCTACTATAAAGCCGCCGCCCCAGGCCCCGTTTCCCTCATGGTCGCGCCGCCGCCTCCTCCCGAAGCCGCCGCCGCCGTGGTCAACCGCCGCCGCCGCCGCTCGCAGCTGCATTGCCACGCCACCGCATGCTGCTCGCCTCCGCCACTGCCGCACTGCCGCCCCGCGCCGCCCGAGACGCCCCTCACCGCTGCCGCTGCTTCCGCCGCCACCGACGCCGCACGCCCCGCTCGCCGGAGCCGATCCGATCTGCGCCGCCGATTTTTCTCATAAAACCGCTGAGCCGCCCGAACCGGTAAAACCACCACCCAGTTTTTTTGTTTTTTTTAGATTAGGTTTTTCTTCAAAAAAAAACCCCCCAATCGGTATGCTCTAAATAGCGAACGTTTTCTGTTTAGGCCTTTGTAGTGGACGAATTCGTCACTTATGTTTCTATAGTGGACATTCGTCGGTTAAGTTTTTCTTTTTCCTGTTTTATTTAGGATAGGGACCTCTTCGTAATTAAAGTTTTTACCGAATAGTCCCTATTCTTCAAACAAGCATAACTTTTTACCCATTTATCCAAATCCAACAAAACCAACGCCCACGTCTTCGTTATGATCCCCTCTATCCATTAATCCAACTCAAACATGTTTTTGACAAGTTTAAAATTTAAATTAGATCAAATTTGAATTCAAACTTCGTTTGATCATAACTTGAGTTTCGTAGCTCCGTTTGAGTTGATTCTTTTTGCAAATCGAAGCTCTTGACCTAAACATTCTGATAAGGCCAAATTCACATAATTTTGGTACCGTCAGAAATTGTTTTATGTTGCAAGAGTTATTTTGCTTGGTTTTGATGTTTCCGAATCGTCTTCTTCGTTCTTTTGATCTTTTGAGTGATTGCTTATGTGTGGTTACTATTGCTTGCTTACCATAGATTGACCGGAGTGTGACGAGTAGAACTATCAAGAGTTTTGAGTGCGAATCATATTCATCAACATTGCAGGCAAGTTCACACTTTGATCATATCCCTTTCATACCCAGTCTTTATTGCATTAGATCAATCCTCAAACATTGCATGATTAGGATCTAATTAAATTGTGGGATGGGAAGTAGTTGAGGTAGTACCCATTACTTGATTATTATCAAACCCTTGGGAGTTACTTTTACGTTATGCTTATATTGCCATGCTATGCTCGTAGACGTGGTTTGGGTATGAGTGAAATCCATGACAAATGTGAGATTGTTATTTAATGGTTCAACTTAAGGTGGCAACTTGAATACACATCTGGGTGGATTGCTAGGGGCACCCTGGGGATATACCAGTGGACTTGCCCGGACACCTGGGGATATACCAGTGTTGTCCTAGGAGATCCCGGGGATATACCGTGTGATCATCCTACGGTCCGCCACCCAGGCTCAAAGGGATCATGAGATTATTCATACTAGAAACTTCCGTGTGCAGCCACAAGCCATTATGGGCTCTGGCATAGTTGATTAAGTCGTGCAAACTCTTACAGGGTAGACTAGCAGATGTAGGGGAAAGTAGGTGTACCGGTCTATCCAACGTAAGGTGCTAGCGCTTCTGAAAGGCTATGTCTCGGTCATCCGTTTCTCAAACACCATGTAGTGCGAGAAAACCAACGGAGGAGATCGAGTCTTGTGGGGAAAAGTGCGCAAACCTCTGCAGAGTGTATAAACTAATCATGATTAGCCGTGTCCCCGATTATGGACGTCTTGAGTATCTAGTTCTTGGATTATCCTGTTGATCTCATCACGTTACTTTAAATGAATATTGTTGGGTTTAATGATGTTACTTAATTGGGATTGAGAATGCTGTCAACCATTCTCAATGTTCAACAACCACCATGATAGTTAAATTAAAATGTATTCCTTTGCAGTAGGGGAAAATTGGCTTTTCGCAAAACCTTATAACCATAGAGCTTTTCCACCAGCCAAATATGCATGTAGTGATAGCCTTTATTCATCATTCTCTATGGTGTGAATTTGCCAGTACATTCAATGTACTGACCCTTTGTGGCTGCAACGTCTCATGTTGCAGGATATCTTACGACGAGTAAGTGATACGTTAGGGTTACGATTTCTACACTCAACTTTGCCGTTGGTGTTGATGGGAATCCACAACCTTGTTACTTCCGCTATTTGGATTGAGGTAATAGTATTTACGTTACTTATACATGTGATTTACCTCTATTATAAATCCTCGAGTACTGTGTGTGTCAGCATACCGATCCAGGGATGACACTTAAGCACAGAGACTTGATCCATTCGGGTCGGGTCGCTACAAGATGGTATCAGAGCACATGTTGACTGTAGGACGTGACCCTAGAAACTGGCAAGCCCATAGCAAAGACTTTTCTCTACAACTTTCCCTTTCAAAAAGATCTTTTACCTCTCTTCTCTTCCGAGCTTATTCAAAATTTCCCTTTAGTGAGACCATACCCCTTTTCCCTTTTGACCACACGAAGATTCGACTGATGGGACCACTCCAAGAAGTACAGGATATCAGACAAGTAAGACCATTCGGAATGAAGAGGATTTTACCATACATTATGATAAAGGAAACTACAGCTGTTGAAGACTCTGAAGACTAGGAGAATTGGATGGCTTTGAAGAATCCCCAGATTTGTATGACCTAGGAATGCTACCCTTATGGAACTTGGCAGACTATGGAAGTTGTCAATGCCCGAGATCAAGGTGTGTTGGAGAAAGACCAAAACAAGGAGCATGAGAACTCGAAGTTTTGTCAAAGAAAACCCTAAGGCAGGAGATATCAACTATGGAATGATAGCTCATGGGAATGACAAGAGCAGAAACACGATTATCCGTGATGTCATCGCCCGCTGATGCTATTGTCACCGTGCTGAGTTAAGGATGCATTTCTTTAGAATGGATTTGATGGAAGAAGGCTGATGGAGCACCTATTAGTAAGATGAAGTTTTAACCTTAGCCGGTGTATCACCAGGATCTGGAGTAGTACATCAAGAAGTTTAAGGTGGAGCTCCATGAAGCCGTATTAGACAAGGAAGCATTTCGTGAAGAACTCAGGAACCAAAAGCTGAAAGTAGCCAAGCTGGAGGAGCTACAACCTCGAGATACCGGAGATTTGTCAGGAACTGAATGGACAGTATGACCATGGAGGATGTTGAAACCAGAAGTTTGGAACGCAACTCCAGAATATTAAAGGACGTCACGAGAGACTTCGCGTCAACAGAGTTGATCTGGCAAAAGAACTTGAGAAAGACAAGCATGATCGGAAGAAGCCATTGGAGGCATGAACAAGGCTTGAAGAATTTGGAGACGTTGAAGATTTATTGACCTTTGGAAGACCAAACCCCTGTTATATACCTACGTTAGATGCGACGATTGTAAGCTGTCATTTGTTTGATGTTTTTCTCGACAGCCACAATAAAATCTGTCTTTTCAAAAACCGTTGTTTGCATTGTGTCTATCCCTCTATATCCCTCTTATCTCACCCCAAACCCTTGGACCCAATAGAGGATGAATGGAGATGAGCTTGTATTTTCGGGACCAATAAGTCAATTGGAGACAGACCGATGGATTCAGAACATGGAGGATCATATGGAGAACAACCCTATAGTCGGAAAGGATATGGCCCAACATGCTCTTCAATGCTTTGAAAGAGGTGCTGCTACTTGGTGGAGGATGTACCAAACCATCAATGGATGGCAAGGAGTAACCACTTGGAAAGAATTTAAGTTGACTTTGCTAAAGTCTCAGTTTGTGTCCCAGAAATTGAAGCCTTATGGAAATGATATGAAAAAACTTGTGCATGCAAGCTTTGTGGAGAAATAGGACACAGCCATAAAGAACACAAGGATGAATGCCCTAATTGTGAAGGAAGTCACCCAGCTGAAGAATGCCCAACTAGGCAGATCACTTGTTTCTTGTGTGAAGGGACTACCCACTACCCTGCTCAGTGTCACATTTACCCCATGGTACAAAGAACCATCCAGCAGAAGAAAGAAGTAATGAAAGGAGCCATCATGGAAATTTTAGAAGAAGTTGTGATGAAGGAACAGATGGAGGACATGCCTAAAGAAGACCCGAGTAAACCCTGCACTAAGTCTTGTTATTCATATGGAGAAGAAGGACACATCTCCCAAAATTGTTTGAATGGGGATCTAGTAGAATTCCCGACAGAGGAAGTAGAATATGACCCACAGGAAATAGAAGCCCTGATTGGAAAGGAAAAGTCCTGGAAGAGAAACCGATTGGATTCCAGGAAGGACCTGAGTCATATCACCTGTTACAGGTGCAAGGAGTCAGGGCACTACCTCAATAGTTGCCCAAAAAAAAGGAAACCTTGAGACTTGTCAGAAGTAATATGTTTTAGTTGTAATGGAGCAGGGCACTTTGCCAGAGAATGCCCCAAGGAGAAGGAAACTTGTGCTAGATAGTTGAGTTTGCAACAAAAGAAATGGAGTAGTAGAAGTGAGAACTTTTTCTTTTATATTGAGGTGTTGAGTTGAGACATGTAATGGAAAGCGAGAGATTGTAATCATTGAGAATGAATAAAGTTAGCATCGTTGGTACTGATATGGATTTTATGAGTTGTTACTCTATGAAGAAGATTTTGGCCATTTCTGAGGATATGAGAAATATGTTCTAGGGAAGATTTGTGCATTTTAAGGGTGGTAGTACCCTATAAGAACCGTTGACCCCTGGAAAAGATAAGGATACACCACTGAGCGGATTCTGGACAAAATGAATACGAGTTTTGTCTCTATATGTGTGATACCCCAAGAGTATGTAGGATAAAGTTGGAGACCGTCAGTTGTTTGGACCAAATGTGATCAAGGAGTCAGAAGAGAATGTTAAGTTGATTCGAGATAGACTGAAGGTAGCTCAGTCCAGACAGAAGAGTTATGTAGACTTAAAAACGCAAGGAGGTAGTCTATGAAATTGGAGATAGAGCATGTCTTCATGTGTTCCCTCTGCGAGGAGTTAAACGAATTGGAGTTAAGGGAAAATTAGCCCCGAGATTTGTAGGACATACCGAGTTTTGGAGCATAGGGAGAAGTGGCCAACAAGTTGGAGTCACCCGAAGGACTGTTAGGAGTTCATGATGTGTTTTATGTTCCCCGGTTGAAGAAGTGCCATGCAGAGATGGCCAATATTTCCCCTGTAAGGACGTTTGACCCTGGAAAGGACAATGATGTTCCACGAAGTAGAATATGGACTTCATAAGTATAAGTTTTTATCTCGGTATGAGGGATATCACACGAGGATGAATAGATAAATTACTATTGGATATAAAGGAGGTATGATGTCAGAAATATGGATCAATGGAAACTCCATGATGAGTCTGAGTAATCATGTCCTAGTTTGGTGCCAATAGAAGGAAGGAAGACAGTACAGTTGGATGGATTTAAGTATGCTTGGAAGCTGGAAGTTGGATGTTGGAATAACGATCAGCTGCCCCGAGGATGAGTTCAAGGATTACAAGTAATAAGATGGGCCATAACCCACAGGCCCAGGACCTGCCAAGAAGCAAGCACATTCTTGCTGAAGCAAAAACTCTGAAAGAAGTTACGATTTTATCGACAGACGATCTTATAGGAGTTACGCAAAACCTGGGAGTTGTGAAGGAACGATAGATGTTTGTTTGGCTTGCAGAATCAATGGACTATTCCGAACGCAGTTCGTCGACAAGAGAAATTCTGCAATGCTTGTGAGGATGACCGAGTGTTAGAATGCGAGATTCACTAAACTGTATATAGGGTAATGATTTGGGTGCGGGATGGATTGATCACCATAACGACTTACTCTTATTATTCGCCTTGCTATATGGGATGGTAAATCTGAGTGACTTACATATAGTAGAGAGACGACGGTATTAAACCTTGTTAGAACCGTAGAATGGTATAAGAAATTTTTCCCTTGTACAAGGTAGCTTTTGCCAACCGTAGGTTATACGGTGAGGATCAACCCAGACCCATTTCCTGCAGAAGAAACCATAAATCATTGACCACATGAGATATCGATTAGTTGTTTAGTACTGGCGCCAGACCCGTCAGGTAAGAAGACCCAGTCGCGGAATAACCTTACCAAGATGAAAAGATAGAAGAATTGTGGTAAAGGTTATGCCACTACCGAAAGAGCCAGAGAAGGAATTATCCTTACGATTTGAGAAGACCGGCCCTGTCAAGAATAGGGATGGAGTATATGAGTATTGATGGGACCGTAACAATGATTCTAAGGGTGGTAGCACCCGAGACCCCGGAGACGATCGATGGATTTTGAGAAGACCCCGAACTTAACCTATTTCTTTCTAGCCTCTCCGAATCTCGAGGACGAGATTCATTTTAAGGGTGGTAGGTTTGTAACATCCCAAAATTCTAAATTTTGGAATGTTATAATAAATAGATAGATTTGACTGATTGTTTGATTGATTGTCTGAAAGTGAGTGAATTCGAAACTTTTTGGAAGTTAAATGAGAGGGAATAAAAGGACTTTCCCAAACTTTCATATTTGCTTTCTGATCTCCATGAATTCAAATTCTTTTCAAATAGAAAACTCTTGAGCGAAGATGATATTACTTCTTCCATTTAAATTAAATGAAAGGGTATTTGAAAATAATTGGATTTCATTTGGAAATATTTCAATTCATAAACTTCATGCAGCTCAATGATTTTCATGAGAGAAGATAAAAGGACTTCTTCAAATTATATGAAATATGAGTTGGGAGTTTCAAAGAATTAAATTCAAAGTTCTTTTGAATTTATTTGAGTCTTTTTTCAAATTATATTTCTCCAAAAACAAAATGCATGGAAAATAGGGTAACCTGATTCCCTACGATAGAAAATTGGAGAAAAATTAATTTTAAATCATTTTGGTATTTTTAAAATGATTTTTATTGGATTTTATTAGACCAGTAGCACTCTTTGAATTATCTAAATTTGTGTGGATTTTATTTGGCATTATAAAAATGTTCAACTTGTAGAAAATCTTTTTCTGAAAATTTTGATATATTATATGCCTATATAGTATTTTATGTTTTATGGTTTTATTTTTCTTATGTTGTCTGGAAAATGTTTTTAAAAAAAAACGAAGAACAGTGCCAGGCCGAAGCCCAGCACCGCTCCTCACCGCATCGGCCCACTAGCCTTTCGGCCCAGCAGCGGCCCAGCCCCTCGCGCGTCTCTCTCCCCGAGCAGGAGACCGGCCGGCGTACGCCGCCACCGCCATCGTGGCCGAGGAGGACTCCTCCTCCTGCCCCTTCCCCAAGTCGGTGCCGCGCCTCCCCTCCGCCCTTAAATACCGGAGCCCCGGGCCCTGTTTCCCTTCTCTTCCCCACCGCCGCCGCCGGATCTCGCCACCGCCGTCGCAGCTCCGCCTCCCCGCCCCGCGCCCCGCCACCGCCTGCCGCGGCTTGCCCCGCGCCGCTCGCCGCCTCCCGCAGCCGCGCGCCACACGCCAGAGCCGCCACCGCCGCCCGCGTCTCGCCTCGTCGCCGGAGCCAGCCGCCGCTCGTTGCCAACCTCCGCGGTGGTTTTCGATGAAAAAAAACGTCCTAAACCGATAAATAAACCACCTTCCCGAACTGGTAAATAAGCCGACTGGTTTCCCCGGTTTTCTTATGTTATTTTCTCTTCGAACCCTAGATCTGGTTTGTTTTAGGTTTTATTATATAGCGAACGTTCACTGGTTAGGCCTCCGTAGTGAACGGTTTTCATCACATATGCTTCTGTAGTGAACTTTCGTTCGATAGGATTTTTCCTTTTCTTTTTAATTTCGGCCCGGGGACCTATCTGTGATGAAATTATTTACAGATAAGTCCTTCATTTTCAAACGATCATTACTTCTTACTCGTTTATCCAAATCCAACGAAACCAACGCCCACGTCTTCGTTATGACCCCCTCTATATAGTAATCCAACTCAAACATGTTTTTGAAAAGTTTAAAATTTGAATTAGATCAGATTTGTATTCAAACTTCGTTTGATCATAACTTGAGTTTCGTAGCTCCGTTTGAGTTGATTCTTTTGCAAATCGAAGCTCTTGACCTAAAAATTCTAATAAGGCCAAATTCACATAATTTTGGTACTGTTAGAAATTATTTTGTGTTGCAAGAGTTATTTGTTTGGTTTTGATGTTTCCGAATCGTCTTCTTCGATCTTTCTGATCTTTTGAGTGATTGCTTATGTGTGGTTACTATTGCTTGCTCACGATAGATTGACCGGAGTGTGACGAGTAGAATTATCAAGTGTTTTGAGTGCGAATCATCTTCATCGACATTGCAGGCAAGTTCACACTTTGATCATATCCCTTTTCATACCCAGTTTTTATGCATTAGTTATAACCCTCAAACATTGCATGAGTAGGATTAATAACATGTGGGTATTAGGAAGTAGTTGATGAGGTAGTACCTATTACCTGTTTATTATCAAACCCTTGGGAGTTACTATTACGTTATGCTTATAGTGCCATGCTATGCTCGTAGACGTGGATTGGGTTTTGAGAGTATTCATGACAGATGTGAGATTGTTAATTAATGGTTTACTTAAGGTGGCAACTTAAACACACATCTGGGTGGATTGAGGAACTTGGTTATTCTAGGATTGCCTGTCTAGGCACCTGGGTAGACCAGGATTGCCTGTTTTCTTTTGGACCGCCACCCAGGCTCGAAGGGATCATGAGATTTTTCATGCTAGAAACTTCCGTGTGCAGCCACAAGCTATTATGGGCTCTAGGATAGTTGACTAAGTCGTGCGAACTCTTACAGTGCTAGACTAGCAGATGTAGGGGATGTAGGTGGTACGGTCTACCCGATCGTAAGGTGCTAGCACTTCTGAAAGACTATGTCTCGGTCATCCGTTTCTCAAACACCATGCAGTGCGAGATATCCAACGAAGGAGATCGAGTCTTGTGGGGAGAAGTGCGCAAACCTCTGCAGAGTGTATAAACTAATCATGGTTAGCCGTGTCCCCGGTTATGGACATTTTGAGTATCTAGTACTTGGATTATCATATGAATCTCATCATGTTACTTTAAATAATTTTGTTGGGTTTAATGATGTTACTTAATTGGGATTGAGAATGCTGTCAACCATTCTCAATGTTTAACAACCACCATGATAGTAAATTAAAATGTATTCCTTTGCAGTAGGGGAAAATTGGCTTTACGCAAAACTATAACCATAGAACTTTTCCACCAGCCAAATATGCATGTAGTGACAGCCATTGTTCATCATTTCTCTCTATGGTGTGAATTTGCCAGTACATTCAATGTACTGACCCTTTGTGGCTGCAACGTCTCATGTTGCAGGAATCTTACGACGAGTAAGTGATACGTTAGGGTTACGATTTCTACACTCAACTTTGCCGTTGGTGTTGATGGGAATCCAGAACCTTGTTACTTCCGCTATTTGGATTGAGGTAATAGTATTTTACATTACTTATACATGTGATTTACCTCTGTTATAAATCCTCGAGTACTGTGTGTGTCAGCATACCGATCTAGCGATGACACTTAAGCACAGAGACTTGATCCATTCGGGTCGGGTCGCTACAGTTATCGAGCGCCGAGAGGCAAGAGGTGAACCACCCATCACTACTTGGGCGCAAATGAAGGATGTCATGAGAGTACGCTTCATGCCTACCTACTACAACCGTGACCTCTTTAAGAAACTCCAACTACTCAAGCAAGGAACCAAGAGCGTTGAAGAGTACTACAAGGAGATGGAGATTGCCATGATAAGAGTCAATGTCACAGAAGATGATGAGCAAACTATGGCACGTTTCTTGAATGGACTCAACCATCCTATCACGAAGATCGCCGACTTCCAACCATACTCGAACCTCATTGAGCTAGTGCATCAAGCTACAAAAGTGGAACGTCAAGTGCAAGACGATTTCAAGTATGCCAAGTTCTCATCCAAGTCATATGACTTCTCCAACACTCAAGCTTCAACAACTCCAACACCGTCTACCAAGCCTTCTACAAGCAACGTCGACAAGTTGAGTTCCAAGAAAGCTTCGTCAACTCCAAGTCATCCTCCTACTACAAGCAACTACAAGCCGGGAGCTTCATCATCATCCACTCCAACCGATGAGACCGTCAATACGAGTTCCTTCAAATGCTTCACATGTGGAGGCCGAGGCCACAAGTCCTATGAGTGCACCAACAAGCGGACCATGATCCTCAACAACAACGGCACTTACGACTCAATGAGTGAAGGAGAAATGGACGCCATCAAGCAGGTCGCCATGCACCGGCAAGTGAACGATGACGAGGAACAAGTCTTTTGTGATGAAGATTCAAGTCCTGCTCTTGTTGTCTCCAAGGTCTTGACTCTCCAACATCACCAAGAAGAAGACCAAAGATGCCATATCTTTCACACCAAAGCCGGCATCAATGGAAGATCTGTCCAAGTCATCATCGATGGAGGGAGTTGTCATAATCTCGCAAGTGAAGAACTTTGCTCCAAGCTCCAATTACCCAAGACAAAGCACCCACACCCATACAAAGTGCAATGGCTTAGCGACTCCAGCACTATCCAAGTCTAGCATCGAGTACAAGTCTCCTTCAAAATTGGTGCCTATGAAGACACTTTGGAGTGGGACATCGTTCCAATGACTGTTTGCCACCTTCTCCTTGGACGCCCATGGCAATTTGATAGAGAAGTCATCCACAATGGCCGAACGAACCACTACATCTTCGAGATGAAGGGAAAGGAGTACGTACTTCGTCCCATGTCCCCAAGCCAAGTTGTCACCGACAAGCAAGCCACCCATCATGGAGATAATAGTGAGAGAGCGAGCCACCAAAAAGAGAGTGAGCGCCGCAAGCCCAAATCGAGCACCTCCACGATGAGCGAAAAGAAGAATTTAATCCTATTTGCCACCAAAAGTGAGATAAGAGGAGTGTGTGAGAACCCATCTAGTGTCATACACTACGTCCTTTCATGCAAGGACAATGAACCACAAACTAACACCTCTCACACTCTTTCTCTAGTGTTATCTTCTCTTTTGCAGGAATTTCACGATGTTTTCCCCGACGAGCTACCTCAGGGACTACGTCCACTACGAGGCATGGAGCACCGCATCGACCTCATCCCCGGAGCACCGCTTCCGAAGAAAGCTCGCTACCGTGCCAACCCCGAAGAAACCAAAGAAATACAAAGGCAAGTAAAGCATCTCATAGACCATGGACATGTGCATGAAAGTTTGAGCCCTTGTGCCGTCCCGGTCATTCTTGTGCCAAAACGATACAGTAGCTTTCGCATGTGCTCCGATCGTAGACCTATCAATGCTATCACCGTTCGCTATAGGTATCCCATTCCACGCCTTGATGACATGCTTGATGAACTTAGTGGTGCCACTATCTTTTCAAAAATTGATCTTAAGAGTGGTTACTATCAAATCCGCATACAAGAGGGTGATGGATGGAAAACCGCTTTCAAAACAAAGTTTGGGTTGTATGAGTGGTTAGTCATGCCTATGGGTCTATCGAAAGCACCGGGTACTTTTATGCGTCTTATGAATCATGTCTTTCGCCATTACATTGGTGTGTTTGTTGTGGTCTACTTCGATGATATCCTTGTTTTTAGCAAGTTCCTCAAAGAGCATGTCACCCATGTCTGAACCGTTTTACAAACTCATCGAAAAGAGCACCTCTATGCTAATATGGAGAAATGCCTTTTTGGTGTTGACCAGCTCGTTTTCTTGGGTTTTGTTGTATCTTCTAAGGATGTTCATGTAGATGAGTCCAAGATCAATGCAATTAAGATTTGGCCCCAACCAACCAACTTGCAACAAGTGCGTAGCTTTCTTGGCCTCGAGGGTTTCTATCGTCGCTTTGTGAAAGATTTTAGCACCATTGCTTC
The DNA here is from genome assembly GCF_018294505.1 of Triticum aestivum. Lineage (NCBI taxonomy): Eukaryota > Viridiplantae > Streptophyta > Magnoliopsida > Poales > Poaceae > Triticum > Triticum aestivum. Next base: position 316,853,025 of record NC_057803.1, read on the forward strand.
TCCTTTGCATGCTTTGAGCAAGAAGAATGCGCCTTTTGTTTGGGGACCATCCCAAGATACCACTTTCAATGAGCTTAAGAATTTGCTTACTCATGCTCCCGTGCTTGCTTTACCCAACCTTGACAAACCCTTTGAGATTCATTGAGATGCTAGCGGTAATGGAATAGGAGGTGTGTTAACGCAAGAGAAGCGCCCCATAGCTTACTTTAGTGAGAAACTCTCCGGAGCGCAACTCAATTACCCCATATATGACAAAGAGCTATATGCTTTAGTCCGCATTTTTCATGAATGGGAACACTATCTTCGCCCTCATGAATTTATCATTCATACCGATCGTGAAATGCTCAAGTATCTTAAGGGCCAAACCAAGTTGAACAAGTGTCATGCTAAATGGACTGAATTTATTGAGCCTTTTCCTTATGTCATCAAGTACACTAAAGGTAAGGAAAACATTGTGGCGGATGCCCTTTCCCGCATATGCATGCTTGTTACTCAACTTGAATTGGATGTCATTGGCTTTGAACATATAAAAGACTTGCATGAGCATGATACTACTTTTGCTACTCCTTATGCCAAGTGTTTGACGCATACCTCTTGGGAACGCTATTACATCAAGATGGATATCTTATGAGAGCTAACAAGCTTTGCATCCCCGATTCTTCTCTTCGTTTGTTGCTTTTGCAGGAATCTCATGGAGGAGGCTTAATGTGACATTTTGGATGCGTCAAGACTTTCACCACGGTCTCCAAGAACTATTTTTGGCCCAAGATGTTTCGCGACGTCAACCGCTTCACCAACCGATGCTCTACATGTCACAAAGCTAAGTCCAAAGCTCAATCCCATGGCCTTTACATGCCTCTCCCAATTCCATATCAACCATGGGAAGACATTAGCATGGACTTCGTACTTGGTTTGCCTAGGAATAGAAATGGAAAGGATTCGGTATTTTTCGTTGTGGGCCGTTTCTCTAAAATGGCACATTTCATTCCATGCAACAAGATAGACGATGCGTCACATGTTGCTAATATCTTTTGTAGGGAGATATTGCATCTACATGGATTGTCAAAGACGACCGTCTCGGACCATGACATCAAGTTCTTTAGATACTTTTGGAAGACCCTTTGCGCCAAGCTCGGAATCAAGGTACTCTTCTCCACGGCTTATCATCCACAAACGGACGGCCAAACAGACGTGACCAACCGCACACTCTCCGCTCTACTTCGAGTACTCATCAAGAAGAACATCAAGGAGTGGGAAGAGTGCATACCTATCGCTGAGTTCACCTACAACCGAGCAAGACACTCAACAACCGGCAAGTCCCCTTTCGAGGTCGTCTACGGATTCAACACACTGTCACCATTGGGCATTCTTCCTCTACCACTCCAAGAGCGCATCAATTTGGATGCAAGTGCACGTGTGACTCATCTCAAGAAGGTGCATGAAGATACAAGACTTACTATTGAGCACCAAGTACAATGACTTGCGACCAAGCTCAACATCAACAAGCGCCCCATGGTCTTCAACATTGGTGATCTCATGTGGCTACACCTTCGCAAGGACCGATTTCCCCAAGAATGCAAGTACAAACTTCGACCACGAGCGGACGGACCCTTCAAGGTGCTTGCATGCTACAACGACAACGCATACAAGATCGACATTCCATGCGATAAGTACTCCGTGAGTGACATCTTCAACGTCAAAGATCTCTCTCCCTACCATGGTGATGAGGAATTTGATCCGAGGATGGATCTTCCCCAAGGGAGGGAAGATGATGCGGAGCATCCCAAGGTCATCCCCACGGACCCAACTACATATCCTATGACACCACTTGGACCCATGACACGAGCACGTGCAAGAGCTCTCGAAACTGAGGTGACTTCTCTCCTCTCACATTTCCACTTCGATGCACATGAGACATGGCTACTACCTCATATGGACACATTATGCATACTCAGGTATCATGGAGAAGCTAAGGAGCAAGGAGAAGAAGAAGAGGGATATGGACGTGAAGACGGAGAAGAAGGAGAGCTACAGGAAAAGTCCCAGCCACCGGACGACTGGTGGGGACTGGACGTCCGGCGCCTGAAGCCCCAGCCGAGCTCCAGCGAGCGGACGTCCGGCCTGGACCGGACGACCGGCGCCACTACACCCGAGCCAATATTACCGGAAGTTCGAAGTGACCGGACGTCCGGCACCCCCATCGTAGAACGGATCCAAGGGATGTCCGGAAGCCACCGGACGACCGGACGCTCATGAGACACCGGACGACCGGTCCCAAGCGGACGTCCGGTACCTGGCTGTGTCCAGTTTTGGGGCCGAAGCCCATGTACCCCCTCCTTTCGCCCCCCCCCATTTTCACTAAGACTATAAATAGACCTCCTATTCATCCTAGCTAAGGTTAGCAAAGGATTAGCTCATATTTCGTGTGAGATCTTTGCTCATCCACTTGGTTACCTTCTCCTCGGAGATTGCGCCTCCTACGGAGAAGACCCCCCAAGCGGATTCAAGACCCCTTTACGGGAAGAACCTCAAGACCTCCTTTCGGAGAAGACCGGCTACCTTTGTATCATCCCTAGTTGATCATGGATCTTGTATCTTCCTTTGTGTTCATGGATCTAGTGCATGTGTGATCATACTTGTTGGTTTGAGTGTTCTCTTGTGTTTTCCATGTGTTTTCCCTTGTTTCCCTCTTCGTGTTCTTCTTGTTCATCGCATGATCCGCTCTTTTCATAAAAGATCGGTCAGTTAGGGTTCCTACCCTACATCACATACACTTATAGCTCTTAGTGCATCCGTTGCATGGCAATCCCTACTCCTCGCATTGATATCAATTGATGGGCATCTCCGTAGCCCGTTGGTTAGCCACGTCGATGTGAGACTTTTTTTACTTTTTTGTCTTCTCTATATTTACCCCTATCATCATATTCTATTCCACCTATAGTGCTATATCCATGGCTTGCGCTCATGTATTGCGCGAGGGTTGAAAATGCTGAAGCGCGTTAAAAAGTATGAACCAATTGCTCGGCCTGTCATCGAGATTGTGCATGATAAATACTCTGTGTTAAGAAGACAGATCATGACAAGACTATATGATTTTGTAGGGATAACTTTCTTTAGCGTTGATATTTTGAAAGACATGATTGTTTGTTGGGATGCCTGAGTATTGATGTATTTATGTCAAAGTATATACTATTGCTTTGAATCACTCATGTCTTAATATTCATGCCATGATTAGATATATGATCAATATTATGCTAGGTAGCATTCCACATAAAAAATATCTTTTTTATCATTTACCTACTCGAGGACAAGCAGGAATTAAGCTTGGGGATGCTGATACGCCTGCATCGTATCTATAATTTTGATTGTTTCATGCCAATATTATACAACTTTCACATACTTTTGGCAACTTTTATATGATTTATTGGACTAACCTATTGAACCAGTGCCCAGTGCCAGTTCCTATTTTTTTGCATGTTTTTTGTTTTGCAGAAAATCCATATCAAACGAAGTCCAGACGTGATAAAAATTTACGGAGAATTATTTTGGAACATATGTGATATTTGGGACCTAGAATCAACGCAAACGGAGGCCCACGGTGCCCAAGGGACACCAGGGTGTGCCCCAGGATCCAAGCGCCGGGTGATGGATTGAACTCACCTCGTATGTCGGTTGGGGCTCTATTTCGGGTGCAAGGAAGCTTATATCTAGAAAAAATTGTGTTAAAATCTCAGTGCATTCAGAGTTACGGATCTCCGGCAATATAAGAAACGGTTTTCAGCAAGATCTGGGGAATGTGAAACAGAAGAGAACGGAGAGGGAGATCCAATCTCGGAGGGGCTCCTGCCCCTCCGCTGCTATGGAGGCCATGGACCAGAGCGGAAACCCTCCTCCCATCTAGGGGGAGGCCAAGGAAGAAGTAGGAGGGGCTCTCTCCCCCTCTCTCCCGGTGGCGCCGGAGTGCCACCGGGGCAAGGATCGGGATGGCGATCTACATCAACAATCTTGCTACCGTCAACACCAACTCTCTCCCCCTCTATGAAGCAGTGTAATACCCCTTGTCCCCGCTGTAATCTATACTTAAACATGGTGCTCAACTCCGTATATTATTTCCCAGTGATATATTTATGTAAGGTAGAACCCTAGATGCCCGATCTTTCACGATTTGGAGGGGATCCCACGAAGAACACAAGGGGAAACGCGAGGGATATCATGAGGGGAAACGAGGGGGAACACTCAAATCAACAAGAAACAATCACACATGTGCTAGATCCTTGAAACACAAAGAGATACACGATCCAAATCCAACAAAGGATGGTACAAATGGTAACTGTTTCATCTCCGTGAGGAGGTCTTGAGGGGTCATCCCATGAAGGGGTCTTGAATCCAAGGTGGATCTTCTTCGTAGAGGCCGCGGTCTCTCTCGATGGACTAAATCCATATGGATGAGCAATGCTCTATCCCAAATGAGCTAAACCTATGCTAACCCTAACTATGAAGGGGAAGGAGTATACATAGGCTAGTCCATGAAGGGGTAAGTGAGGAGGGGATACATGGGCCTCTGGCCCGGCTCTGCGCGCAGGCAGGCGCCGGATGTCCAGGCTGGGGTCTAGATGTCCGGCTGTTCATGAGACGCTGGATGTCCGGGGCACTGGCCGGATGTCCGGCCTGGGAACATGTCGTTCCGGTTCTTCTCTGGACAGGGGATGCTGGATTTCCGGGAGGGATGTCGGATATCCGGGGGTTGCTGAGGCACCGGATGTCCGGGGTCGCGCTGGATGTCCGGCCGCTGATACTTTCGGCCGTCTGTTGGTGCAGTTGTTGGCCGGTTGCACATGCGCCGGATGTCCAGCCTCTGGCCCAGATGCCGGACCGATGTAGCTTTAGCAGCTCCGTCTTCTTTCGTCACCGCTTCCAGGCTTCCATCGTGGATGGTCTAGTTGTTCCTTGGCGCTTGCACTCCTCCTCGACATCCGTGAAGCTCTAACAATACCTATACATGCACACGGGAGAAGTGTCAAGTAGTATACCATCCTCGAAGGGGTCAAGTGAGCACGTGTAAAGAAGATGATTCACCTTTGGGTATGTGAAGTAGATGTCGCACGTGTTACTCGCCAAATGGACTCTTGACATGGTGATGTCCATAGGATGCTCCACATCATCTCCCCCCTTGGGAAACATCCAACCTTGGTCAAAAACCAAATCACCATGGGAAAGAGATGGATTCGCCATGTAGAAGGAGTAAGGACAACAAACACTTGGAAAAACAAATGTGGTTAGCGTTAGTGCAAAACCAAGCATTCAAGAGGTGATTAACCAAACAAGTGTTGTCATCAAGCATAGCATAAGGTGTGATAAAGGATTGTGACGTGGCATGTAAGCGTCTACATTGAGCACAATCAAGGACATCATGGAAACAATCATGTAGATGTGAGGTAGTGATGCAAATATGTGTGACAAGAGAATAAGCATCTACCTCAAGGTCATAGCAATCATGCATAAAACGTTCGACAAATGGTTGATAGGAATAAGAAGCATTCACAACACCAAATAAGATGAGATGTCTAAACACATGGGTCAAGTGCAAGACAATTGATGTAGGGTAGAACCCTATACGCCTGATCTTTCACGAAAGGAGCGGATCCCGCGAAGAACACAAGGGGAAACACGAGAGGAAATCACTCAAATCAACAAGATACGGTCAAACATATGCTGGATCCTCGAAACATAAAGAGATACATGATCCGAATCCAAGAAAGGACAATACATAGGTAACCGGTTCTTCTCCGTGAGGAGGTCTTGAGGTTTTCCCGTTAGGGGTCTTGAATCCAAGTAGATCTTCTCCGAGGAGGTAACGGTCTCTCGACGGAGTAGATTCGGATGCATGAGCGAGGCTCTATCTCACATATGAGCTATGACAATGCTGACCCTAAAATGTAGGTAGGAGAAGAGTATATATAGTCTCGGGGGCGAAAGGGTACACGGGCCTCGGCCCAAGTCGCTGCGTGCAGGTAGAGCCGGAAGTTCTGGGGGTGGCCGGAAGTTCCGGGCGCCGAAGGTTCCAGTCAGGGTCCGGCCTAACCAGGAAGTTGACACGACATGGGCTTAGCTGGCATCCGGGGGCCGGAAGGTCCGGGCAGGCCGGAGGTTCCGGGGACCGGAAGGTTCGGGCTAACCCGAAAGTTGTCATGCCTGGGCCTAAGGTTGATGCATTTGAGAAAATGCCATGTCCTAAAGATATCAAAGGTATTCATAGTTTCCTTGGTCATGTTGGTTTCTATAGGAGGTTTATTAAAGACTTCTCTAAAATTTCTAGGACTTTTTATAATCTTTTGCAAAAGGATATTCCTTTTGTTTTTGATGATGATTTTTTAGAAGCCTTCGAAATACTCAAGAAATCCTTAATTTCGGCACCTATTATTCAACCACCTGATTGGAACTTGCCTTTTAAAATTATGTGTGATGCTAGTGATTATGCTGTTTGTGTTGTTCTAGGACAAAGAGTTGATAAGAAACTGAATGTTATTCACTACACAAGTAAAACTCTAGACAGTGCACAAATAAATTATGCTACTACTGAAAAAGAATTTCTAGTAGTGGTCTTTGCTTGTGATAAATTTAGATCTTATATTGTGGATTCAAAAGTAATTGTTCACACTGATCATGCTGCAATAAAGTATCTTCTGGTAAAGAAAGATGCCAAACCTAGGCTTATTCGATGGGTTCTCTTGCTACAAGAATTTGATTTGCATATCACTGATAGAAAAGGAGCGAAGAACGCCGTAGCTGATAACCTTTCTAGGTTGGAGAATGTTCTTGATTACCCACTACCTATTGATGATAGTTTTCCTGATGAGAAATTAATGTTTCTCATAGTACACCTTAGTATGCTGACTATGCTAATCATAGTGCTGCTAAATACATACCCCCTAGCTTTACTTACCAACAAAAGAAAAAAAATTCTTCTATGGTTTAAGACATTACTTTTGGGATGACCCACATCTTTATAAAGAAGGAGTAGATGATATTATTAGACGTTGTGGAAATGTCACTCTGAAGCGTATGGAGGACACCATGCGGGTGACAGAACTGCTCACAAGGTATTGCAATCTGGGTTTTATTGGCCTACTCTTTTCAAGGATGCTCGTAAGTTTGTCTTATCTTGTGATAAATTTCAAAGAATAGGTAATATCGGTAAGCGTCAAGAAAGGCCTATGAATTATTCAGTTGCTGTTGAACCATTTGATGTTTGGGGATTTGATTACATGGGACCTTTTCCTTCCTCTAATGGGTATACTCATATTTTGGTTGCTGTTGATTATGTTACTAAGTGGGTAGAAGCTATTCCAACTAGTAGTGCTGATCACAACACCTCTATTAGAATACTTAAAGAATTTATTTTCCCATGGTTTGGAGTCCCTAGATATTTAATGACTGATGGTGGTTCACACTTTATTCATGGTGCTTTCTGTAAAATGCTTGCCAAGTATGAAGTTAACCATATAATTGCATCACCCTATCATCCTCAGTCCGGTGGTCAAGTTGAACTTAGCAACAGAGAAATAAAATTAATTTTACAAAAGACTGTCAATAGGTCCCGGAAGAATTGGTCTAAGAAATTAGATGATGCACTTTGGGCCTATAGAACATCATATAAAAATCCTATGGGTATGTCTCCTTATAAAATGGTTTATGGAAAAGATTATCATTTACCTCTAGAGTTAGAACATAAAGCTTATTCGGCAATTAAAGAACTCAACTATGATTTCAAACTTGCCGGTGAAAAGAGATTATTTGATATTAGCTCACTAGATGAATGGAGAACCCAAGCTTATGAAAATGCCAAGTTATTTAAAGAAAAAGTTAAAAGATGGCATGATAAAAGAACCCAAAAGCGTGAGTTCAAAGTTGGAGAATATGTTCTTTTGTACAACTCTTGTTTCAGATTCTTTGTAGGAAAACTCCTCTCCAAATGGGAAGGACCCTATGTTATCGAGGAGGTTTATTGATCTAGAGCTATCAAAATAACTAATGCTGAAGGTACTAACCCAAAGGTTGTTAATGGACAACAAATAGAACATTATATCTCAGGTACGCCCATTAATGTTGAAAGCAATATTATACAAACTATGATACCAGAAGAACACATAAAAGAAACCTTCGAGAACACTCCAGAATCGTAAAAAAAGGAGGTACATGATACGGTAAGTAAACGGACTCCGAAAAATCCGCAAAAATATTTTTTGTCAGTTTTGGAATATTTAAAAAATTAGGAAAATAAGAAATTACCAGGAAGGTGACCCTGGTGGGCACAAGACACCAGGGAGCGCCTGGCATGCGCGCCCAGGTGGGTTGTGCCCACCTCGGGTACCTTCTGAACTCCGTTTTTCTTCCGTTTGCTTGTTTCCAAAGATAAAAAAATCTTTATATACCCCCCGAACCTATTGACCTCCGTATCATGGAGAAATCTCCTGTTTTCTTTTCCTTTCTTTTTTCTGAAAGATCTAATCCACCATGGCTGCTTCAAGCTCCTCCAAGGACAAGTTCTTTGAGAACGTCATCAACCCATATTTCCGGGAGGTGATGCAGCACCCTTGATGCGGAGCATCCTATGGACATCACCATGTCAAGAGTCCCTTTGGCCAGTGACACGTGCGACCTCTACTTCACATACACAAAGGTGAATCATATCCTTTACAAATGCTCACTTGACCCCTTCGAGGATGGTATACTACTTGACAATTCTCACGTGTGGATGCATAAGTATTGTCGGAGCGTCATGGATGTTGAGGAGGAGTGCAAGCGCCAAGGAACAACTACACCATTCGAGAGGGAAGCCTAGAAGCGATGACGAAAGAAGACGGAGTTGCTGAAGCTACATCGGCCGGACATCCAGGCCAGAGGCCGGACATCCGGTGCCGGTGCTGCCGCCCATGAGCTGCACCAACAAACGACCAAGAGCTTCAGTGGCTGGACATCCGGCGCCTCAGCAATGACCGGACATCCGGCAGCCAACCCCGGAAATCCGGCGACGACTATCCAGAGAAGACTGGAATGGCCTATTCCAGGCTGGACATCTGGCCCGTGCCCTGGACATCCGGCCTCCTGCGAACGTCCGGACATCCGGCCCCCAGCCCGGACATCCCGCACCTGCCTCCGTGCAGAGTCGGGCCAGAGGCCCATGTATCCCTTTCCCACTTACGCCTTCGTGGCTTAGACTATATATACTCCTCCCCCTCCTCCTAGTTAGGGTTAGCAAAGGATTAGCTCATTTGAGATAGAGCTTTGCTCATCCATACGGATCTACTTCACGAGAGAGAGAGAGAGAGACCGTGGCTCCTCTACGGAGAAGATCCACCTTGGATTCAAGACCCCTCACGGGAAGATCCCCTCGTGGATTAAAGACATACTCATGGAGATGAACCTTACCTTGTATCTTTCCCTTTGTTGTTCATGTACCTTGTGGATCTTGTTTGTTTGATTGTCTAGTGGATGTGTGATTGGACTTGTTCTTGAGTGTTTCCCCATGTGATTTCTCTCTGTTATCCCCCGTGTTCTTCGTGTTCTTAGTTGGGATCCGCTCCTTTCGTGAAAGATTGGCCGTATAGGGTTCCACCCTACATCATCTCAGTATCTAGAGCCACGTTGATCACGATTTCGGAGCCTCCCCGTTGTGCTTTCTAGCCTTATTTTGTTGATTTCGTTCGAAATTCGAAAATCCCCACCAAAAATAGCCCCAATTTTTTTGATTTGTTGGGTTTGATGATGTTTTGTTGATTTTGATCCGTGGATTCGTTGTGTCTTGAGTAGATCTATCTTTCCCCCAAGTTTCCCCACCTTCCATCCACGGAATCCATCAAATTTTGCCCCCCAAATCATCAATTTCCGCCCCAAATCGAGTTTCGAAGTCCAAGTCCTGATCCGGAATCATCGGGCCGGACATCCGGGCCCCAAGCCGGACATCCGGCTCCGGGAGCATAAAATCCACACAGTTCTGGACACTGACCCCTAGATATCCGGCCCCCACCCCCGAATGTCCGGCCCCTGGCATTTCAGCCTTTGGTGTTTCACCGTTTTGACCATAACTAATTCATCCGGAGTCCATTTTTGACGTTCTTTAGCTCGTTTTGAAGCTCTTGAAATCCCCCTTCCCACAAAATACTACCACCAACATTTTACTCCATCGAATTTTTGGAACTTTGGCATCTTTGCCTAGGGCTTCCACCATAACTTCCGCAGAACCAACATAGCCTTCCGCAACCTAACCAATTTTGTTCCCATGGCATTTGAGGTTGTTTGAGTTGTGATTTGAGTTTCCTAAGGTGTTTAGGCTTCTTAGGGATGACTACTTCTTCATCAACCACCACCATAACTTCCGCATAGGCTTTCCCACCATACACTTCTGCCATCGCAATTTAACCCAATTTTGTTTGTGTTGTGAGTTGTGTCTCCTAAGGTGTTTCGACTACTTAGGGACAGTGCTTCCAACTACGACAACATGTATAGTCCACCACCTTACCCTCCATTTCTGCATTGCCTACTCGCAAAACCCATCATTGCATTTCCGCAATTCCATTGAGCTTCCGCAACCACCACCACTTTCCCGCTACCACCATTTGACATTTGAAGTTTGAGATTTTGAGTTCGCGGTTTTTCCGTTTCCTAAGGTGTTTCGGCTACTTAGGGACGAGTCTCCATCATCTTGGTATCTACATCAAGAACACCGCCACTCATCATCACCGTGGACGGTAACCTCCATATCATCTTGGTATCGTGGTATCCCTCCATTGTATATTCTACTTGCCATTGCATTGATAAACCCTAGCCCATTTTGTGTTACTGGCCTATCCGGACTAGACATTTGAGTATTGTCAGCAACGTTACTTGTGCACATTAGTGATCTACACCATACATTGCATACATACCATATCATATTGGTATCATATCATCCCTTGTGTCACAACATTGTTCCCGTATATACCCAATTGCTCTCTTGGTTTGTGCATTTCGCATTGTGGCCATATACAAAAAAAGAACAAGCTTTTAAGCAAAAGAGAAAGAACAAAGAGCTTATAAGCAAGTGCCATAGCATCATACCACATTGCATAAGATTGTCATATCCGATCATCTTAGATCATACCACCGGAACATCATACACATAGCATACTTGGGATAGGAAGTTTATGTATTTTGCATCTTACAGGTTGTGCACAAGTGTCGTATCCGCCTATTGAGCAATCGTGCTAGCGTATCTCTTGAGTTGTGCAACACGAGCGTTTTCCGTGGACTCCACATTTTGTGCTCATTCCTTGGTTGCATGACCCCATTTATCTATCCGTGTGTGTGTTTCCGTGTGCCACATATTGCTATTGGTCTACTTGTTCCACTTGCGAATTTGTGAATCTATTTCAACATTATTGACTCTTGCTAACATTTTGCATCAAATTTTTGTGCCACTATCCTCACCGAGCTACTCCATAAGCTTTAGTTTGTAGGTGTGAGTGAACAAGTCTGGTACCAATTCCACTATTCTTTCATCTCACATCGAGTGAAACGGGATACATCATCAACTTTGGGAAAAGGTAACTTAGTATTGTTTATCTCATTTCCTACTCACCTCTACTCGAGTCTTGTGATGGATAGGCAAGGCATTTCACCTTCGGTCTACAACAACAATGACGAGTTCGATGCCACGAATAACTCTACTGACACCAAGATGCAAGCTCAAATGGATGAGATCAAAGCCCTCATCAAGTCTTACAAGAGATCTTCATCATCTTCAACAAGGCACTCAAGTACACATGCTTCCAAGCTACCATCTGCGGCAAGGTCACATCAGCATCGACACCATCACCACCTTGAACGTGAAGGTCAAGAGCTCAACACCAACAACCACTCAACGACTTCAACATCTCCCTTGGCATCTTCGCCAAGAGACTTCAAGGCATCTTCACCTTCGGATATATGGCATCTTCGCCAACAAGCACCTCAAGACTACGCTCAGGGGAAGCTCCCCAAGCTAAAGTCCATGACTTCCACGAGCTACCACGACCTCGACATCGACCATGAGATTCCTCTCTATGGAACTCTAGAACCCGAGGAGTATCTCGAGTGGGAACGTCTAATGGATGACTACCTGAAGCTACATAAAGTTCCTCCCGAAGATCAAGTGAAGTGCTCCACAACGAATTTCCAGGACTACGAGTCCACATGGTGGCTTCACACACCTTCGCAGTGCTACGACATGAGTTGGCCCAAGACGAAGAGAGCTTTGCGGCGAGAGTTCGTGCCTCCAACCTACACGGAATAACTTCAACGCCAATTGGAGAACACCATCCAAGGATCCAAGTCCATCGATGAGTACTTCAAGGAGATGAAGATTGCCTTGCGACGATCCGGCATGGATGACCCCATTTCAATGAAGTTCCACTTCATGATGGGATTGCACAACGACATCTCGAAGACGGTCTTCCTCGATAACTACAAGTCCATCAACGACAACTACATTGGTGCTCTCAAGGCGGAACAAGAACTCATGAAGGCCAAAGTTTCTCCACCCCAAGCTCACTTCAAGAAGACCAAGCTCCATGAAGACGAGCATGAGGCTAGTACCACCACAGTGCCCATCCCTAATGAGCTCCAAGACGATGCTCCCAAGTTCGATTTCACCGCCATCCCTCTTTGCGGCATTGATGATGTCGAGTCTGCATTGACTATTTTTCAAGATGGTGCGGCGACGACTACGACTACGGAGACCATCAAGGACCAAGCTTTGGAGGCGAGCGACATGGTGACGAGCAAGGATGATGCTTCCATCTTAGGAGGCGAGAGTGACGATGTGCCATCTTAGGCCTTCATCCATGGCGACGACAATGACATGGTTTAGTATTTCACCTCGACCACGACGATGTATGATGACTTGAGTGACTTGTGCCACCATATTGAGAGTGAGAGTGACTTCACCAGTAGCCCCATATATGACGAGTTGACCCAATTCCCATGTGAGGAGAGCCACAACCCCCACCACTTGAGTGCGACGAGTGACTTCACCATACGTGAGAATGAGTACACCTATTTTGAGGGAGTGAGTGAACCACCACATAGAGAGGGTGTGATAGTTGATAGGTCTCGTGAGGCCATTTGCATTTCTAACAACTTGACCTCTACCTCTATTGTGTCTTCTCATTTGTTGCTAGGTCCCATATATGATGATGCGCCAATTCACGACGACTACGTCCTCCCTTTGGACAAGACAATGGCCATGGTGGAATATGATGCACCCCCACATGGTTCCATCAAGATGAAGATGGCCACCATTTGGTCTTTCCCACCTCACCTACATCACATGAGTGGAATGACAAAGGTAACATAGGTGAAGGTGATGCTCTTGTCCCACTAGTGGACTATCATGACATTGATTGCTTGCATGACGTTGATCAACCTATTTCCATGCTTGATGCTAGTATGATTTCCCCATGCGATGATTTACCCATTTTTGATGAGTTTGATGATTGCTATGTGGAGTCTATTAGTTGTGTTGCCATGTTACATAAGATTTCTTGTGACAATTCTTTAGGTCACATCATGTTTGACAATCCACTTGACTTGTCATACGCTATGCATGAGATCAATCATATGTCATATTTACAATCTCTTCATAGTGACTATGCATATGCTATTCAAATAAACCCAATTTGCACATATGGCATAGATGACAAGCCCATGGTTATTGGCATTTGTGTTTTCTTGTGGTGATATTGATATGCTCCCTTTGCATCATTTATCTCATATGCCATGCCATGACCATCTAGCTTCGGATATGCATTGTTTTTGATATTGTCCATTTTCTCCATATGATGTTTCCAATATTGCTCATGAGGAGACCCCCATAGTTTCCTCATACATTTTAGGAGATTTTGATTCATCCCATTCATTGCATGATCCCAATACTTGTGTGCACCATATGTTTCCCATGAATAACCATGCCATTGTTGGGCCACATACTTGCACGCTCAATTTGTGTCCCCATCGTGTTATACACAATAACTATTATTTCATGATGGATGACATGTTCCTATACCATGCTTCCAATCTCTTTGAGCGATGCTTATCTTGTGCTAACTCTCACGTGCACATGCACATCATGATGGATGATGTGTACATTTACCACACACACAATTTCTTTCGTTTGTGTCCCTTTTGTGTAGGTACCCATGAATACTTGTCAACCTCACGATCCCATGAGTTGACAAAACGAGCTCTAGAGAGCAATGATGACTTGGGATCCCATGGATTGCCTTTCCCACCGCTCTCCTCGTGCAAAGACTTCGTGCATTTTTTCTACAAGGCCCTCACTTGGCTATGGGTTATTTTCCATTCATACTCTATGCCCGTCTTGCCATGTTCACTTTGCTTGATACGCTCATGCCTATGCCTTTGTCATGCATTTGTGACCCATGCTGTAACATCCCAAATTTTCAATTTGTAATGTTATACATTAGATCATCATTGCATATCATATTTTATTGCATTTTGGCTTGATCCTAGAAATTCTACGCAACTCAAGGACCTACGGAGAGAGTTGGGGATTTCATTATTTTCATATTTGAGTTTTTCTCGAATTTTGAAAAGAGGATCGTTTGATTTTATTATTTTATCTTTGAATATTTCTTTTATAAAAATAAAAGAGAGAGGATAAAATGACTTCCTCAAAATAAAGAAATATTGGAGATTTAATATTAAAATCAAATAAGATTCTTTTATTCGAAATTTTATTGCTATTTTATTTGAATTAGGACAAATACACATTTTTCAAAATTGCATTAGAGTCCCAAATAAATGTTCACCTTGTTCGCTAGATTTTTAGAGGACGGGGAAAATTTATTTCAGGATTTTTGGAGTCCGTTTAGTATTTCTCTTGTTTGTTTTTCTTCGCGGAATAATTTAAAAAAAAAAGAGAAACCGACTCCGGGCCGTACCCCAGCGGGACTCCGCCCAGGGGGCTTTATAAGCTATGCCGGCTGAAGCCCCGCAGCCCATCAAGCCCGCCGCCGAAACAGTAGCACCCGACCCCCCCCCCCCGCCACCGCCCCACGTCGCGCCGCCCCGCCGCCCGCGCCGCCGGAGCCGCCATCCGCTGCCCCGCGCCGCCACCCGCCACTGCCCGACCTCGCCGGAGCCGCCCGCCGCCGCCGCCGTCTTGCCGGAGGTAGCCGCCACCGCCTCGGTTTTCGCGAGAAAACCGATCGGTTTTTTCGAAACCCTAGATCCGTTTTTTAGATCCGGTTCGGTTTTTTTCGGTTTAGTTATTTAGTGGACGTTCGTCCGGAAGTTCGTTTTAAAGAACAGTTTTCACCATTTAGCCGCAGATAGTGAACGTTCATTCATTAGCCTGTTCGTCAGTTTTTCTTTTTCTCGGATTTTTCACGATTATTTTCGATCGTGATTTTTGATCCGATTTTCGTTTTAGTTTATCTTTTTGCTCGTTTATCAGAATCATGTGATTCAAGCGCCCAGAGTTTCGCCTCGAAGCCCTCTTTCTGTTTAAGCAACTTAAACAAGTTTTTGCTACTGTAAAATTTGACTTTAGTCAATATTAGTAAAGGAAGCTTGTTTCTTTCGCAGTTTGAGTTTCGTTGCTTCGTTTGATTTGATTCTTTTTGCAAACCAGAGTTCTTAAGTTGAACTTTCTGGTTAGATCTTCTTATTTGAGTTTTACCCAAACCCCTTGCTTAATTGCTTATTGTATGCTTGTTTGATTGCGATAGAGTACCCGGAGTGCGAAGCGTGCTACTACGAGTCTCTAGGTTTCATGGATCATCAGCAAGGCAAGTAATACTTTGATCATACCTCTTTACTACCCAGTTTTGTTGCATTAGATCAACCCTCAAACAATTGCATGGTTAGGATCTGAATAAATTGTGGGTTGGGAAGTAGATGAGGTAGAACCTATTCACCTGTTTATTATCAAACCCTTGGGAGTGACTTCTACGTTATGCTTATATTGCCATGCTATGCTCGTAGACGTGGATTGGGTTTGAGAGTATCCATGACAGATGTGAGTTGTTAATTAATAGCTAACTTAAGGTGGCACCTTTAATACACATCTGGGTGGACTGAGGCACCTGGGGAACCCAGTGATTGCCTGTATTTTTGGGAAATCCCGGGGTACCGTGTGATTTTCCTATGGACTGCCACCCAGGCTCAAAGGGATCATAAGATTATTCATGCTGGAAACTTTCATGTCCAGCCACATGCCATTATGGGCTCTGGCATAGTTGAGTAAGTTGTGTGAAACCTTTCCATGATGGGCTAGCAGATGTAGGGGATTATAGGTGTACCGGCCTATCTATCGGTTAAGGGGACCTCTTCAGAAAGACTGTGTCTCGGTCATCAGTTTCCCAAACATTATGTAGTGCGAGAAATCCAACGGAGGAGATCGAGTCTTGTGGGGAAAAGTGCACAAACCTCTGCATAGTGTACAAACTAATCGTGGTTAGCCGTGTCCCCGGTTATGGACATCTTGAGTATCTAGTTCTTGGATTATCATGTGGATCTCATCACTCTTAAACATAATTTGATTGGGTTATTAATTACTTTTAATTGGGATTGAGATGGGGTTTACCATTCTCAATGTTTTTCAACCAACTTTGTAGTTAAATAAAATATATTCCTCTGCAGTAGGGAAAAATTGGCTTTTCGCAAAACATTAACCATACAGCCTCCACCAGCCATATATGAATGCAGTGATAGCTTTACTATGTTCATTACTCTCTTGTGTTACACTGCCAGCATATTCCATGTGCTGACCCGTTTTCGGGCTGCAACATATTATGTTGCAAACTTTTCAGACGACGAGTAAGGTGCCTTAGGTCGTGGTCTTTCACTCAGCGATGCCGTTGGAGTTGATGGACTCACTTTATCTTCCAAACCTTCCACAGTTATCGTATTAGATGGCCTTAAGCCATATTTATTGTAATAAGTTCTCTTTTGAGACATTCGATGTAATAGTTGTGTGATTGCTACTCTTTTATAAATCCTCAAGTACTGTGTTTGTCAGCATTACCGATCCAGGGATGACACTGATGCACAGAGATCAGACTGTTTGAGGTCTGGTCACTACAAGATGGTATCAGAGCACACGTTGACTGTAGGACACGACCACTAAGCTAAATCCCTAGATCACTACTCTCTCCTCACTTCTGACCCCTCTCCATTTTCTACTCTTTAGGATGGCGGACACAAGGAACAAGTTTGCACAACCGGAAGAAGAAGCACCTTTTGGACGACACTTGAAGGAAGTCACTAAGTACCTGAACATTGGAATACCAAGCTTCATCGGGACTTACAACACCACTTTACCAGAAGAGGAGCGCTGGATGATTCAAGTTCAAGGTCCAGGAAGGACATTTATGCCAGTCACTAAGCCCATAGAGTTTTCCTTTGATGCACCAACATGCAGTCTAGGAAAGAGTATGGCAACCCACATCACCATGGGACGCATTGGAGAAGTTTACCATAAGGAGCTTAAGGATACTATCTACCAGATTTGTGGGCGCCGAGATGAGCAATGGGAGATGATCAGCACCAGGAAGGATTGATCCATTGCAGCTTTCATCCATGAGTTAAACTAGCATATTCGCCGCTAGGAGAATCAGATGTGCGCATGTATGGTAGATCTGAAGAAGGCAGTGACAAGGATCACGGAGCTGGAGGAAGAACTCAAGGCTACTCGCGAAGATTATGAGGAGGAAATTGTCGTACTAGTGGAGAAGAAAGACGACCTGACAAGGAAGCTGGGAGTTTTCATGGAAGAACTCGCGCCAGGAGGAGAAGACGATGAACCCAAGGAGATTCGTTCTGAAGACTACATCATCATCGACGATACCGACTCGGACCCCAACGATAGCGATGATGACTATGTTGATGAAGCTGGAGCAGATATCATGGAGTCTTCGACCGATCAATATTTCGAGTCGACCACCATATCAGTAGTAGTATTCCACCATGTATATAGTATAGTCCGAGCACTTCTGTAACGATAGTTCTAGGCCGATTGTATGCCCTTGCTTGATTGATTGTGTTTGTCTCATGTGCATATGGGTAGTGTTTTCTCACTAGACCTCATTCTATTCTATTCTCTTCCCTCTAAACCCTCAGATGCCTCCAAGACGTGACCCCGGATTTACCTTTCCACCGGAGCTCACTCAATTGATCCAGCAGCAGAATACCCTGATGCAGTTGTTAGTTTAGAACCAAGGGAACAACAACAACAACCCACCACCACCACCCCAAGTTGACAACTTAGCCTGTTTTCTGAGGTTGCAGCCGCCGGTGTTTTCCAGTAGCACTGAGCCGATAGTAGCAGATGATTGGCTCCACAAGATTGGAAGGGAGTTAACCACTGCAGGATGCACAGATGCTGAGAAGGTGCATTTTGCCGCACACCGATTAGATGGACCAGCAGCCTCATGGTGGGAGAATTACACTGTCACCTATCCTATAGCCATTGTTACATGGGACTAGTTCCAGCAGGCTTTTTGCACTGCCCATGTATCAACAGGAGCTATGGCCATGAAGAAGCGTGAGTTTCGCAACTTACGCCAAGGAGGACGCACAGTTGGCCAGTATGTTGATGACTTTAGTAAACTAGCACGTTATGCCCCAGATGACGTCGCTATAGATGCAACTAAGCAGGAGAATGTTCCTAGAAGGACTGAATGATGAGCTGAGCATGCAGTTGATGGTGGGAAATTTCAATAACTACTAGGAGTTGGTAGATAGAGCTCTCATGATTGAAGGAATATCGGTAGACCCCACCAAAGTCGTCACTGTGACAAATTGGGAGGCACCCACGTCAGTTGGAGAAATTCGGAGTTTTCTTGGACTCGCAGGATACTACCGGAGGTTCATTGAGAATTTCTCGAAGATTGCAAAGCCTATGACTGAGTTGTTGAAGAGGGACATTAAGTTCAAATGGACTGAGGAATGTGAGGCTAGTTTTCAGGAGTTGAAGAAATGCTTGGTTACATCACTAGTATTGATCCTGCCAGATCAACGAAAGGATTATGAAGTGTATTGCGATGCTTCTCGTCGAGGACTTGGAGCAGTGCTTATGCAGGAAGGAAGAGTTGTTTCATATGCGTCATGACAACTTAAACCCCATGAGTTGAATTATGCTATGCATGATTTGGAGTTAGCAGCCATAGTACATGCGTTGAAAACTTGGAAACATTTTCTCATCGGAAACCATTGTGAAGTATACATGGATCACAAGAGTTTGAAGTATATCTTCACGCAGAAGGAGTTGAATCTCAGACAGAGGAGATGGTTGGAAATATTTAAGGATTATGATATGAAGTTGCATTATCATCCCGGAAAAGCTAACGTAGTAGCCGATGCGTTGAGCCGCAAGAGTCATGTCAACACACTCATGACCAGAGAGTTACCTAAGGAGTTATCAGAAGACCTTCATGAGCTATGTTTGGAAATAGTTCCGAGAGGTTATGTAGCAGCTTTGGAGATTCAATCTACTTTGATGGATAAGATCAGAGAAGCTCAGAGGACAGATAAGGAGATTGCCGAGATAAAGGAAAGGATGAGCAAAGGAAAAGCCAAGGGATTTAATGAGGATGAGCATGATACCTTATGGTTTGAGGACCACATATATGTGCCAAATGATCAGGAGATCAGGAAGCTGATTTTTACAGGAGGCCCATGATTCGCCATATTCGATTCACCCAGGAAATACCAAGATGTATCTGGATTTGAAGGATAGTTTCTGGTGGACTGGAATGAAGAAGGATATTGCGGACTATGTAGCAGTTTGTGATGTATGTCAGAGAGTGAAGGCAGAGCATCAGAAGCCAGTAGGATTGCTACAGCCATTGCCGATACCCGAATGGAAGTGGGATAAGCTAGGCATGGATTTTATCACGGGATTACCCAGGACTTGTACAGGCTATGACTCGATATGGGTTGCAGTCGATCATCTGATGAAAGTAGCTCATTTTATCCCAGTGAAGACCACTTACACTAGTGCTAAGTTGGAAAAGATATACATGACCATGATCGTATGTTTGCATGGAGTTCCGAGGAAAATTGTATCACATAGAGGAACCCAATTTACCTCAAAGTTTTGGAATCAGTTGCATGAAACTTTGGGAACCAGGCTAGAGTTCAGTACAACTTTTCACCCGCTGACGGATGGACAGACTGAGAGAGTCAATCATATTCTGGAGGACATGTTGAGAGCTTGTGCACTAGATTATGGATCTAGTTGGGACGATAATTTGCCTTATGTAGAGTTCTCTTACAACAACAGTTACCAATCCAGCTTAAATATGGCCCCTTTCGAAGCATTGTACGGAAGGAGGTGCAGGACACCGTTGTTATGGGATGAAGTTGGAGACCGACAGTTGTTTGGACCAGATTTGATTAAAGAGTGTGAAGAGAAGGTTAAGCTGATTCACGATAGGCTCAAGATAGCCCAATCCAGACAAAAGAGTTATGCAGATTCTAAACGCAAGGAGATAGTTTACGAAGTCGAAGACAGAGTGTATCTTCGTGTATCACCACTTCGAGGAGTGAAGCGTTTTGGAGTTAAAGGGAAGTTAGCACCATGTTTTGTGGGACCATACAAAGTTTTGGAACGTATGGGAGAAGTTGCTTACAAGTTAGAATTGCCCGAAGGATTGTCCGAAGTTCACGACGAGTTCCATGTTTCTCAGTTGAAGAAGTGCCATGCAGAGATGGCTGATATCCCTCTGAGAGATACAGTGCCACTGGAAGCAATACAGTTAGATAGCGATTTGACCTGCGAGGAGAAGCCAGTCAAGATTCTCGAGTTTGCTAGCCGGGTTACATGCAACAAAGTTATCAAGTTCTGTAAAGTTCAATGGAGCCATCATCCTAAAGATGAAGCCACCTGGGAACGCGAGGAAGACTTACAGAAAGATCACCCTCACTTATTTTCTAGCCAACCCGAATCTCGAGGGCGAGATTCATCTTAAGGGGGGTAGGTTTGTAACATCCCAAATTTTTGATTTGGAATGTTATACATTAGATCATCATTGCATATCATATTTTATTGCATTTTGGCTTGATCCTAGAAATTCTACGCAACTCAAGGACCTACAGAGAGAGTTGGGGATTTCGTTATTTTCATATTTCAGTTTTTCTCGAATTTTGAAAAGAGGATCATTTGATTTTATCATTTTATCTTTGAATATTTCTTTTATAAAAATAAAAGAGAGAGGATAAAATGACTTCCTCAAAATAAAGAAATATTGGAGATTTAATATTAAAATCAAATATGATTTTTTATTCGGAATTTTATTGCTATTTTATTTGAATTAGGAAAAATACACGTTTTTCAAAATTGCATTAGAGTCCCAAATAGATGTTCACCTTGTCCGGTAGATTTTTAGAGGACGGGGAAAAGTTATTTCAGGATTTTTGGTGTCCGTTTAGTATTTCTTTTGTATGTTTTTCTTCATGGAATATTTTTTTTAAAGAAGAGAAACCGACTCCGGGCCGTACCCGAGCGGGACTCCGCCCAGGGGGGGCTTTATAAGACACGCCGGTCGAAGCCCGCCAGCCCGTCAAGCCCGCCGCCGAAACCCTAGCACCCGACCCCGCCGCCGCCCCACGCCGTGCCGCCGGAGCCGCCATCCGCCGCCTCGCACCGCCACCCGTCGCCGCCCGACCTCGCCGGAGCCGCCCGCCGCCGCCATCTTGCCGGACTTCGCAGGAGGTAGCCGTCGCCACCTCGGTTTTTGCGAGAAAACCGATCGGGTTTTTTTCGAAACCCTAGATCCGTTTTTTTAGATCCGGTTCTGTTTTTTTGGTTTTCTTATTTAGCGGACGTTTGTCTGGAAGTTCGTTTTAACAAACGTTTTTCACCGTTTAGTCACAGATAGCGAGCGTTCGTTTGTCAACCTGTTCGTCAGTTTTCCTTTTTCTTGGATTTTTCGCGATTATTTTCGATCACGATTTCTGATCCAATTTTCATTTTATTTTACTTCCGCTCTTTTGTCGGAATCAGGCGATTCAAGCGCCTAGAGTTTTTTCTCGAAGCCCTCTTTCTGTTTAACCGACTTAAACAAGTTTTTGCTACTGTAAATTTGACTTTAGTCCAGATTAGTAAATGAAGCTTGTTTCTTTCATAGTTTGAGTTTCGTTGCTTTGTTTGATTTGCTTCTTTTTGCAAACCGGAGTTCTTAAGTTGAACTTTCTGGTTAGATCTTCTTATTTGAGTTTTACCCATGCCCCTTGCTTGATTGCTTATTGTATGCTTGTTTGATTACGGAGTGTGAAGCGTGCTACTACGAGTCTCTAGGTTTCATGGATCATCAGCAAGGCAAGTAACACTTTGATCATACCTCTTTACTGCCCGGTTTTGTTGCATTAGTTCAACCCTCAAACAATTGCATGGTTAGGATCTGAATAAATTGTGGGTTGGGAAGTAGATGAGGTAGAACCTATTCACCTGTTTATTATCAAACCCTTGGGAGATACTTCTACGTTATGATTATATTGCCATGCTATGCTCGTAGACATGGATTGGGTTTGAGAGTATCCATGACAGATGTGAGTTGTTAATTAACGGTTAACTTAAGGTGGCAACTTTAATACACATCTGGGTGGATTGAGGCACCTGGGGAACCCAGTGATTGCCTGTATATTTGGGAAATCCTGGGGTACCGTGTGATGTTCCTATGGACTGCCACCCAGGCTCAAAGGGATCATAAGATTATTCATGCTGGAAACTTCCGTGTGCAGCCACATGCCATTATGGGCTCTGACATAGTTGAGTAAGTTGTGTGAAACCTTTCCATGATGGGCTAGCAGATGTAGGGGATTGTAGGTGTACCGACCTATCTATCGGTTAAGGGGACCTCTTCAGAAAGACTGTGTCTCGGTCATCCGTTTCTCAAACATTATGTAGTGCGAGAAATCCAACGGAGGAGACCGAGTCTTGTGGGGAAAAGTGCACAAACCTCTGTAGAGTGTACAAACTAATCATGGTTAGTCGTGTCCCCGGTTATGGACATCTTGAGTATCTAGTTCTTGGATTATCATGTGGATCTCATCACTCTTAAACATAGTTTGATTGGGTTATTAATTACTTTTAATTGGGATTGAGATGAGGTTTACCATTCTGAATGTTTTTCAACCAACTTTGTAGTTAAATAAAATATATTCCTTTGTTGTAGGGAAAAATTGGCTTTTCGCAAAACATTAACCATACAGCCTCCACCAGCCATATATGCATGTAGTGATAGCTTTACTATGTTCATTACTCTCTTGTGTTACACTGCCAGCATATTCCATGTGCTGACCCATTTTCGGGCTGCAATGTATTATGTTGCAGACTTTTCAGACAACGAGTAAGGTGCCTTAGGTCGTGGTCTTTCACTCAGTGATGTTGTTGGAGTTGATGGACTCACTTTATCTTCCAAGCCTTCCGCTGTTATCATATTCGATGGCCTTAAGCCATATTTATTGTAATAAGTTCTCTTTTGAGACATTCGATGTAATAAGTGTGCGATTGCTACTCTGTTATAAATCCTCAAGTATTGTGCGTGTCAGCAATACCGATCCAGGGATGACACTCATGCACAGAGATCAAACTGTTTGAGATCTGGTCGCTACACATGCTTTGCATTACACATGATGATTGATTCTAGTACTTGTATGTGTATTTGCAAACTTGGTGGAGATATTGCTTGTTATTGCCATGTTTGCTCTGTGCCCCATGCCTATGATTATACTATGATCTTGCTTTGTGTTCGTGCTTGTGATATGTCATGTGCACTGCCTATGCCTATTATTTGCTCTCATGACATCATTGCCATGATTTCCTCTAGAGTGTTGCATCTTCGCTCCACTAGTTTGCACGACATGATTGATATGCTTGCTTATGTTGCATCACCAATGATTCATACTTGCTCATTTCATACGGTTGATGACAACCATCTACATGCTTTACACATGATTGTTATTGCTTCTTGTCACATATATATATCCATATGTTTCCTCACTCATGCTAGATGATTTGACATATATTGAGTGCAACAATGCTTATAGTTTTGCTCATGAGTTTGCCCCCATAGCATTCTCACATATGATTGGAGATTTTGACAATTTTCTTGTGAAGCATGCTTGTCTTACCTCTTTGCACCATATACCTAGTGCATGAATATTGCCATTGTTGCATCATATTATTGATGCACTTGTGCTTCTAATGGTTATGTGCAAGAGAAGAGAACCATCATGATGGATGGTATGTTTATCTACCATGCGCATACATTCTTTGCTTTCTTTTGTGCATGTGTAGGATAATTGGACTTTGTGTCAACTTCCGCTTCACGTGAGTTGACCATTAGAGCTCTTGAGAGTGAGCCTCATACATTCGACCATGACTCACTTCTACACCACCTTTCCTACCACTTCGACATTGTGAAGAATGCACAAGGACACACCTTCAAGGTGACATCTTTCTTGAGCATGGATATTGAGGATCATACTACTTGTGTTGCTTGCACCATGAGACTTCTTGTTCATATTGGACAACTTGATTGCTCACATGTTAGAGATCTTGCTTTGACTTGTCATTTCCACCATTCCATGCATCATGATATATATGCCATGTGTGTTGCAGCCAATTCTTGGATTGCTTGCTCCTCTCATATGTTTGGTTGCAACAATGTCATGACTTCACATATGCAATGTCCCATTGATTGCTACATGCTTGCCTTCATTGCCTCACACATGATCAACAATTGATCTTTCCATTGTGTTGAGTGCCACACGATATTCACTACACCCCATGCACATTATGCTTGGATTGTCTTGCACTTGACCCATGTGTTTAGACACTTCATTTTATTTGGAGTTGTGAATGCTTCTTATGCCTTCCATAAACCTTTCATTGAGCGCTTTGCCCATGCTTGCTATGACTTTGAGGTCGATGTTTATTTTCTTGTTACACATATTTGCATCACTACCTCACATTTACATGCTTGTCCCCATGATATCTTTATTTGTGCTCGATTGATATGCTTAGATGCCATGTCACAATCCTTTGTCACATCATATGCTTTGCATGATGATGACACTTTTTGGGTGACTCACCTATTGAATGCTTGGTTTTGAACTAATGCTAACCACATTTGTTTTTCCAAGTGTTTGTTGTCCTTACTCCTTTTGAAGGAATCATAAGACGGTGCCACATTGGAGAGTGCCCATTTCGAGCTTCAAGATGACAAGTACTTAGTGAACGTCCACTTCTAGACGGTGAAGCCATCTCTTTCCCATGGTGATTTGGTTTTCGATCCGAGGTCAGATCTTTCCCAAGGGAGGGGAGATGATCTGGAGCATCCTATGGACATCACCATGTCAAGAGTCCATTTGGCAAGTGACACGAGCGACCTCTACTTCACATACACAAAGGTGAATCATCTCCTTTACACGTGCTCACTTGACACCTTCGAGGATGGTATACTACTTGACACTTCTCATGCGTGCATGCATAGGTATTGTCGGAGCATCATGGATGTTAAGGAGGAGTGCAAGCGCTAAGGAACAACTACACCATCCGCGAGGGAAGCCTGGAAGCGACGACGGAAGAAGACGGAGCTGCTGAAGCTACAGCGGCCGGACATCCGGGCCAGAGGCCGGACACCTGGCGCCTGTGCAGCCGCCCAGGAGCTGCACCAACAGACAGCCAAGAGCTTCAGTGGCCGGACATCCGGCGCCACCCCGGACATCCGGCGCCTCAGCAACGCCCGGACATCGGGCGGCCAACCCCAGAAATCCGGCGACGACTATCCAAAGAATACTGGAATGGCCTATTCTAGGCCGGACATCCGGCCCATGCCCCGGACATCCGGCCTCATGCGAACGTCCGGACATCCGGCCCCCAGCCCGGACATCCGGCGCCTACCTGCATGCAGAGTCGGGCCAGAGGCCCATGTATCCCTTTCCCACTTACGCCTTCGTGGCTTAGACAATATATACTCCTCCCCCTCCTCCTAGTTGGGGTTAGCAAAGGATTAACTCATTTGAGATAGAGCTTTGCTCATCCATACGGATCTACTTCACGAGAGAGAGACCGTGGCCCCTCTACGAAGAAGATCCACCTTGGATTCAAGACCCCTCACGGGAAGATCCCCTCGTGGATTCAAGACATCCTCATGGAGATGAACCTTACCTTGTATCTTTCCCTTTGTTGTTCATGTACCTTGTGGATCTTGTTTGTTGATTGTCTGGTGGATGTGTGATTGGACTTTTTCTTGAGTGTTTCCCCTTGTGATTTCTCTCCGATCTTCCCCGTGTTCTTCGTGTTCTTAGTTCGGATCCGCTCCTTTCATGAAAGATTGGTCGTATAGGGTTCCACCCTACATCAACCCTCAAGCTATCCAGATGTGCGAGGGGGTGCTCCACATCCGCGATGTGCAAGGCCCCAAGGGGACTGGATCCATGGAGGCTAGGCTTGAATCTATGGAGCAGGAAGTCTTCCGGTGCAAGGGGATGGTGGAACGTGGACTCAATGCCAATCACCTCATGATCGCGGACTACACCCGTGATCTCAAGGTGGATGACAAGTCCATGAAGGACATCATCTTATCCTTCAACGAGCAAATCAACTTCCTCCAGAGCCAGATCTACGACCTTCGAAACCAAGTCTTTGAATATGAGGCAAGGTTTAAGGTATGAGTTTGGCTGCCAATTGCAGGACCCGCAAGACTCACTCCTCTTCTTATGATGGTGAGCATCTGCCATGGAAACCCGAGGACAAGATCACTACCACATCATCACCACCACCTCCTTCTTCATCACCAAAAGAAAATTGAGTATCGGGTATGGGCAGTCCCCTTGGCTTGTGCCAAGCTTGGGGGAGGTGCCCCATTGTCGTATCACCTCCACTATCTTTTGCCTTTGTTTACCTTAGTTCTATCCATAGTTATCCTTTGCTTTAGATGAATAAAAGTTTACTTCGATTCCTTTCTTTTCGAGAGTTTGCTTAGTGATCTATCTTTGTAATCATGTGCGACATATATAATAAAGTTTAGTTGGAGATTTCTTTTCTTTACTTTCATGTTCAATAAAAAAGAAAGGAAATAAATGAAAAAGATCATATGCTAATCTTATGGTAAGTAATGACACCACATAAGGAAAAGTATAAGTAGAAAATTTAATTGGAGATTGACAAACATAGCATTGGTCAATCATGTAATTCATGAAAGAATTAATAATGGAAGAGAAGATTCACATGCAAATACACTATCTTGGGAATCTTTTGTGATTGTGAGCCCCCATCAAAATATTATATGCCAAAATTGTTGATGTTGGACAAGGAAGACAACGTAATGATTTATGTTTGTTCATATTCACACAGAAGTTATATTTTCATAGATCCTTCAGCATGTGGTGCTTGCCCCCCATCTTTACTAGCCAAAAATTCTGCACCAAGTAGAGATACTACTTGTGAATCCAAAACCCTTAAACCAAAATCTTATTTTCAAGTATTGAGTAAGATCCTTCAAGTCAGTTGTCATCGGTGTAACAAGGCAATAAAAATTGTTTCTAATAGTGTTAGATCATTTAGTGTAAGAGAAAATTGAGCATTGTATGAACTTGTGATGGCAAAAAATAAAAGCGACAAACTGCATAATAAAGGTTGCTATCATAAGGGGCAATATAAAGTGACATTCTTTTGCACTAAGGGGTTGAGAATACAAACAAAAAGCGCATGACAACCTCCGCTTCCCTCTGCAAAGGGCCTATCTTTTACTTTTATGCAAGAGTCAAAGTTCTTCTCTCTATTCCTTTTTATTTTCTCTTTTGGCCAGCATCATGTGGTGAGGAAAGATCTAGGCACATATATCCAGTTGGATATGGGTAGCATGAGTTATTATTGTTGACATCACCCTTGAGGTGAATATGTTGGGAGGCAAACTATAAGCCCCTATCTTTTTATGTGTCTGATTAAAATGTTTTGCTCATGTGTATGCGGTGAGTGTTAGCAATCATAGAAGACTATATGATGGTTGAGTATGTGGACTTGCCTAAAGACTCCGATACGTGATCCTTCTTGAAAAGATGATGAATTGTAATTGCAAAGTTGATTGAGAACATAGTTTGTTGGTTTCCAATAGAGTTTATGCTTTATACTTTGATGTTGTGATGAATTGTTACTTATTCATGAGAAGTCTATGATAAAAGTGATAGAAGTTTTATGTTGAAGTTTGTTGATGTTATAATAATTTCCATGATGCTTCTATGTCCGTATTTTTGTTTTTATCGACACCTCTCTCTCTCTAAGCATGTGGACATGTTTTTCGATTTCGGTTTTCGCTTGAGGACAAGCGAGGTCTAAGCTTGGGGGAGTTCATAAGTCAATTTTGCATCATGTTTACCTACTATTATTTATAATGTTTTATGCATACTAATGCTTTTTGGAGTAATTCTAATGCCTTTTCCCTCATAATATGCAAGGTTCACACAAAGAGGGAGAATTCCAGCAGCTGGAAATATGGACCTGAAAAAGCTACGTCAGGCTACCAATTCTGCACAACTCCAAATGAACTGAAACTTCACGAGGATTTTTTATGGAATATATGAAAAATACTAGAGCAAATAACTACCGGATGGGGGCCACCTGGTGAGCACAAGACACCAGGGCGTGCCAGGCCCCCCAGGCACGACCTGATGGGTTGTGCTCAGCCCAGCCCATTTCCAGTGCCCATCTTCTGGTATATAAGTCATTTTGACCTAGAAATAATGTGGAGAGAACTTTCACGATGAAGTGCTGCCATCTCGAGGCGGAACTTGGGTAGGAGCACTTTTGCCCTCCAGCGGAGCAATTCCGCCAGGGGAACCCCCCCTCTCGGAGAGGGAAATCATCGTCATCATCATCACCAACAACTCTCCCTTCTTGGGGAGTGCAATCTCCGTCAACATCTTCCACATCACCAACTCCTCTGGAACCCTAGTTCATCTCTTGTGTTCAATCTTTGTACCAGAACTATTGATTGGTACTTGTGGGTGACTAGTAGTGTTGATTACATCTTGTAGTTGATTACTATATGGTTTATTTGGTGGAAGATTATATGTTCAGACCCATTATTCTATTTAATATCCTTCTGATCTTGAGCATGATTATCATTTGTGAGTAGTTAATTTTGTTCCTCAGGTCACAGGAGAAATCTTTTTGCAAGTAATCATTTGAATTTTATATGTGCTCAATATTTTGATGGTATGTATGTTGTGATTCCCTTAGTGGTGTATGTGAACGTCGACTACATGACACTTCACCACATTTGGGTCTAAAGGAATTCATTGTCGAGTAGTTATTAGATGATGGGTTGCGAGAGTGACAGAAGCTTAAACCTTAGTTTATGCGCTATTCCGTAAAGGACCAATTGGATCCAAAACTTTAATGCTATGGTTAGAATTTATTCTTAATACTTTTCTCGTATTTGTGGATGCTTGCGAGGGCGTTAATCATAAGTAGGAGGCTTGTTCGAGTAAGAACAACACTTAAGCACCGGTCCATCCACATATCAAATTATCAAAGTAGCAAACACAAATCGAACCAACATGATGAAAGTGACCAGATGAAATTCCCGTGTACCCTCAAGAACACTTTGATTATCATAAGAGAGCGTTTTGGTCTGTTCTTTGCCTCAATAGGATTGGGCTACCTTGCCGCACCTTTGTTACTATTATCGTTACTTGCTCGTTACAAATTATCTTGCTATCAAACTACTCATTACTTATAATTTCAGTGCTTGCAGAGAATACCTTGCTGAAAACCACTTGTCATTTCCTTCTACTCCTTGTTGGGTTCGACACTCTTACTTATCGAAAGGAATATGATTGATCCCCTATACTTGTGGGTCATCAAGCACTGACGCTCGAATTTGGCCGGGAAAATAAGGAAACCGACATGTGGGTCACACCTATCGGGATGATGTGGCGCAGACTAGTCCAATGGAGGAGCTAGCCCACGACCTCCTTGCAACCGACAAACGTTCATATGGGTCATGGGAGCTAGCAATGTGACGCTGCTCCCGCACCGCCTCTGGACACGGCGACCATGGTGAGCGACAAGCTCATCATCGTTGGACAAGCTCAGCTTCAGGGTGCCGAGGGTGGCGCTACCATTGTGGCACGACCAGCAGATCAACACTTGGCTCGTCGAGGATGCACGGGTCGCCGAAGTGCATGCACGCTACCACGAGTCCGTAGAGTGTTACAGTGCGGCCAATTGCATCCCCAGGACCTGAGACCATGCCGGGTCGTCTTTCTTTTTCAATGACATGTGGGATCGCATGTGAGGAAAGTGCATCTCTAACATTGCCATGCCCACAACTGACTACCCTGGCACACAAAAAAACCCCGTCCCTCACGCCGGCGCGCGTGTGCATTCCCATCCGGCGCCAAATGCCCGCATTCA
Organism: Triticum aestivum; assembly: GCF_018294505.1. Classification (NCBI taxonomy): domain Eukaryota; kingdom Viridiplantae; phylum Streptophyta; class Magnoliopsida; order Poales; family Poaceae; genus Triticum; species Triticum aestivum. The sequence goes on from NC_057803.1 coordinate 316,883,491, forward strand.
TGCCGTCCGTCCGTATGCCATCATTAAGCAGTCTCGCTGCCCGAGTAACCAACTCCAGTGACTTATTGACACACCCGGATGCTTGGCCCCACCGGAATGTGCTACTTAAAGCGGCAACCCCCAGCTAAACTCCACACCATAACGCATCCTCCTACTTGGCACCAGATCCACCATGACCGCGAGCGGGAACACTCTGTAGGAGAGCGGATGAAGCTGGAGGTCACCGCCCTTGCTCAACTCGCCACTCGAAATGCAATACCGGCATAGTTGGACGCGGGCGCGACTGCACAAGCAGTGGCCACACTGGCAGCCGATGACGGGAGCACCGCCATCCACGCGTCCTACTTGTTGTTGTCCGAAGTTCGGTGGCGCATGTGGCAGGTGAAGTGACGGACCGTCCACGTCCATCATCATCAACCTCACGTCCACCTACACCGCCGAGAGGCCGGGAACTTCTCCGAGGATGAGTAGGGCATGGGGGGCGTCAGGGCATGGTGAGCTAACTAGCCAGTCTGTCCCCCGTGTTCTACTCCTCCTCACTAGAGACCGCACCTTCACTTCACGGCTCTTGAACCCCACCGTTGTTCATGGAGACGGCATATGGAGGACGTCGTCGCCAATGAGGAAGTTCAAAGGAAAGTGGACGTCGGTCACCGCTATAGAATAGGTTTAGGGTTGGGTTTCTTTTCTTTTTCTATCGTATAAAAGTTTGAAATGTAATCAAAATCTACCATGTTTGCATGAACCTCGTCCGGTGTATATGAACTTTCACAATAATAGAAGATATATTGTATGAAAATATATTGAATGATGATTCGTTTTTGTGCATATAAACTTCATCTATGTTTATAAGGTATAACCCGAGACAAAGCTAACATGCGAAGTAAATAAACACATAGGGTCTACATACACAATTTATCTTAGTCACTCCAATAGTACGTCCGCTACACATTCACGCATTTCACATCTCTCTCTCACTTTGTATGTCAAACCAACTAAGACTTGTCCTAAAAATAAAGTCCTAAAAACCCAATAAGTGAACCTCCCAGCATATCGCGCGAGAAAAGACCTGGCCCCGCCATTTGGATTACCGGATTACTAGTAGTATCGATGGATCGCGTGAAGCACCAAGTTTGAAAGGAAAAAGGTGGTACACTCACAGCACGCCTGTCGCGGTCATATTGCACCCCTCACATGGTCAGTCCTGCACACGGCTTACCAGCCACTTCACAGACACATGGGACCGCATTTGGAGAAACCGAGCATGCACCAAACTCCCCCGCCCACCACGTGAAAACCTCCCAAAATCCCAAATTCAACTGCTCTTTGGCCAACTAGCCAATAATATTACCCAAACCCCCTACCCCCTCCACTCCATTCCCTCGGCCAAAGCCGCCCCACCGCGCCGATACTTCAGCCCCGCGGTTCGTCGAGGGGACGCACGGTGATCCTCTCGCTCCCACAGTATGCTCTCGTAGACTGCCCTCCTCCAGCCGTGCCACCACTGCTGGCGACGTTCTTGTGGAGACGCACGGCGGTCAGCTTCTCCCATGGTACGCGCATTCCAGAATGAGGACCCGTGCATGTCGGAGTAGCACTGAATGTTAGCTGATAGACACTGTTAATCTCACTGCTAGCTGAAATAGTTTACAATCAATATGCTCTGCTTAAGAAGCTTCCTTACCTTGTTCTGCACTCAATCTGCTTTGTTGAGATGGTATGCCATGCCCGATTAGTTTCTAAAATATCCTACCATAGTGCCATGTATTAGGACCATGTATGTATTGTGAAGTAGATTGACATATTCTAGTAGCCAATCTGTTAGGTGAAATAGCTCGACACCGTTTTATACTCACTCTTTGTTGCTAAGATGGCCTTCGATGGCTATGTGCTCGGCCTCACTGGTTGCTAAAATAGCCTGCCATAATTTAGCACTCAATTTATTTGCTGAATTAGCTTTACATATATTTCGTTACTTAGATTTCCTTGTCCAAATATCTTGCCATAGCTTTAGACATCGACCTAGGTATTTTTTCTCTGGACTTCATAAAAAATCATATATGCTTTTACTGTAATATCTAGTAGAAGAACTAATTTGTATGTCTAACAGATGGATAGGACTTGGATAACTTCTGCTCGAAGATTCTCCCCAGCATTTGTTGAGAGGGTTGAAAACTTCATGAACTTTATTAGAGCTGAGTACGATGGTCCAAAATCAGATGTGCTCTGCTCGTGTAGCATTTGTATGAATTTAGTTTCAAGACCCCAGTCAACTATGCAAAATAATCTACACTTGTATGGGATGTCGGTCACATATAGTAGGTGGGTTCATCGTGGTGAAGCTATGAACGTTAATGTTATTGACTATGTGGAAGCAGCAGATCACCATCTTAATCTGCCCGATGCTCACGAGGAAGAGGAAGAAGATAGTGCGTTTGACGAACATTTAAACAATGCTACGAGATGCTTGCGCATTTCGTGAACTTTAACATGCACAAGAAAAATAGTGGGCCCGCATGTTGGAACAATGCAACGTGGTAGTCACTCATGGAAATAAGCTGTCAGTATTCTCAGCTATGGTCACCTATCTTCAGGTGAAGACGTTTGAGCGGATGACCAAAAAAATTATTCGATGCAATGTTGGTTGCTTCCTGCAAATCTTACCCAGATGTGTCTAAGCTGCCACACACCTACAATAAAATGAAGAATTTCCTTCGTGCAGTTGGATATGATATGATCCATGTTTGTAAGAATAATTGTGTTTTGTTCCGGAAGGATTATGCCAACTTAAGTAAATGCCCAAAATGCAAATCATCAAGATGGAAGGATGGTGATGCTGTGAAGAGGATTCCTCATAATGTTCCGAGACATTTTCCAATTATACCAAGATTGCAGAGGTTGTTTCATGATGTTGAAGCAAGAGACGATGTACGGTGGCATTCTAGGAGCCAGGAGTACAAAGATCAGAATGTAATGAGCCATCCATCTCATGGTAGTGACTGGATAAGCTTCAATCACAAACACAAAAAGTTGGGTGCTAAGCCAAGAAACATTGGACTTGTCTTAACTATGATGGATTCAACCCATTTGGCCACCAGAGCGCTACATATAGCATGTGGCCAGTTCTTGTTATCCCTTACAACATGCCACCAAATGTTTGCACCAAAGAATCAAATTACATGATGGCCTTGCTCATCCCAGGTCCAAAAAGTCATGGAAAGGATTTTGATTTATTCATGGAGCCTCTTGTGGAGGAACTTCAACAGTTATGGAGGGGTGTTCTCACTCGAGACTTATATAGCAGCCCACCTGTTGATTTCTTTCTGCGTGCAGTTATCATTTGGTGCGGCCATGATTATCTAGCTTTGGGCACTATGTCAGGGTGAATGACGCGTGGTTAGAATGCATGTGTTCGCCATGATAAGAATCCGCTGTCATACGCAATATTTAGCAAGATCTATTCCATTGGACACCACCATTTCCTTGCCATGTACAAGCCGTGTCCTACAAAAAATCAAAGACATGTGTTCAATGCAAAGCATGAAAACCGTGATGCGCCAAAGAAGCTATAACACCCCATGTGTAACCTGCCATATTTGTATTCCAACTCTTGCCATTTCCGGCACTAAGTTATGATATTTCCTCGGTGTTGGGTTTTTGTCTTCGTGTGCTTTTGTCTTTGTCATGCATCTCATATCATGTCATCATGTGCATCGCATTTGCATACGTTTTCGTCTCATGCATCCGAGCATTTTCCCCGTTGTCCGTTTTGCATTCCGGCGCTCCTATGTCCTCCGGTGTCCCCTTTTACCTCTTTTCGTGTGCGGGTATTAAACATTCTTGGATTGGACCGAGACTTGCCAAGCGGCCTTGGTTTACTACCGGTAGACCGCCCGTCAAGTTTCGTGCCATTTTGACTTTGTTTGATACTCCAACGGTTAACCGAGGAGTCGAGAAGGCCTCATGTGTGTTGCAGCCCAACACCCCTCCAAAGTGGCCCAAAACCCAGCTATACCTCCTCCATCATCTAGGCCATTCGATCACGATCGCGTGGCCGCAAACCGTGCTCAATTTGGAGCCTCCTAGCTCCCTCTACCTATAAATATAGACTCTCCCCCAAAATTCCGGATCCATTTCACCCCTATACTCTCCGCGCGGCCGGACACAACCGCCGCCGCCAATCCCGCCACCACCAGTCGCCACCGGGTCCTCCCGCCGTCGGCCCGGGCGAGCCCGAACCGGGGCCCCGCGAGCCCATCTGCCCGCTGCCGCCACTGCGGTCTCCCGCCGCCCTCGTTCTGCTCGCCGGCCAGCGCCGCCCCGACGAGCCGCCTCCGCCGCCTGCTCACCGGCGCGGACGACCGCCCCGCCGCCTCGCTCCTCCATGCTGGCGCTCCGCCGCCCTTACCGACGGCGCCGTCGCCTCGGCTTCCGCATCGATCTGCCGCGCCTGACGCCCTCCTCGTTGACGCCCGCCTCGCCGTCCTTCTTCCTCACTCCGGCCGAACTCCGGCGACCTCGACGAACTCCAGCCATCCTTGGGTTCCACGCTGCTACAGTGCCCCGATCCGGATCCAGATCTGGAACCCTAACATCGGTTGACTTTTGCCCTAACCCTAGTAATTTTGTGCATTTTTCATCGCATCATAACTCTGCATTCGTAGCTCCGTTTTGGGCGTGTAGCATATCAAATTGTTCGTCTCGACGAGTACTTCATTTCATCTCATTGCACCATGTTCATTTGAGCTCACCTTGATGCCCTAAATGCTGTTGAAAGAGTGCTAGTTGTTGTTAGTTTCAGGTTTTTCTCAGCAATTGGACATTTGTCATTTTTGCCATGATTGATGTGTGCCTCCTATGAACTTGTGCCCTACATGTGTTTTGAATTATGCCATGCCATCTTTACAGGGGTGTATGCCATGTATTTTTGTGATCTCTGTGGTGACTAGCACAAGCACGCAAAGTAGCTCTCGTAATGTTGCTGATTTCAGGGACTTAGAAATATTCCAAGTCTTTGCCCTATCATTATTTTTATGCCATGTGTTATTGTTGCTACAGAGTGATCCATGTCTGTTTTGAGCTTGATCAGTAAGGATGTTTTATAGATATTGTTGTGCTCTATCCATCCATGTCTTTGTTTGCAATTATGGAGCACCCTAGCTTGACCCAATCGAGCTCTACTTTTGCTATAAAATGTTCCTCGCAGAATGTTTACATGTTAAGAATTTTTGCCGAGGTGGTTGTAGTTGATCCATGCATGCTATGTTGTTGTTCTTGCCATATTTAGCTTCTATGCCATGTCTACTTACTGGGTGTATACTTAGTTTTTCATGCAATGCCTTCTGGTGAGTGCATCGAGCTCGTAAACATGCCTACTTAATATCTGTTTTGCCATGCTCCATTTTTCTACTAAGTCTGAATCTATTAATGATAATTGCTATGTTCACATGGTTGCCATTTTTTTATGATCCCTTTTGGCTTATGGTCAGTAAGGGACTTTTGTTGTATGCTATGAGTAGCTTCATGCCATGCCTTGCCTTGCCATGATATGTTCCTGTAGCATGTTGTTATCTTGCTCTAAACATTGCTTCCTGATGTCAAATTCCTGACATGTTATTTTCACTAAGTTTGTAACCTGATATCTTTTGCAGTTTGGCCATGCTTGTTTGAACCTACTATTGAGTGAATTAGCCGTAGCTCAGTGTTCATATTTTGTCAAGCATCTTGAGTGGATCCCTGCCATGTATTTTGCTACTATGTTAGAGTGAAGTAGCTTGTTGTTCTTGATGCATTTAGATGGCCTCGTGCTGTTAATCGCAGATCGATGCCATATTTGTTTTGCTTGCCATTTGCAAACCGTGCATCCGATTCTTGTGATCTTTATATCGATTTCGACCGAAATCAACCCCTCTTTCCAATGGAACTCTTGGTTTTCCAACTTGACACCAGGTTCAATCTTTCCTTTCCAAAACATGCGTACGCATTTCATATCGCATCTCACATGTCATGCCATGTTTTGCATCATGTTGCTTGTGCATTGCACGTGGTTGATTGTGTCTCCCTTTGCTTGTGTTCTTGCTTGCGTAGAGCCGGGAGACGATTACGTGATCGAGGAGCCCGTTGAGTACGCTTACGAGGATCAAGCTAACGTCAACTCGGAGAACCTTGCAGGCAAGATGACCATACCCTCGAAATCACTTCTATCTTTGCTTGCTAGATGCTCGCTCTTTTGCTATGCCTATGCTATGATACCTACCACTTGCTTATCGTGCCTCTCGTATTTCCATGTCAAACCTCTAACCCCCCTTGTCCTAGCAAACCATTGTTTGTCTATGTTACCGCTTTGCTCAGCCCCTCTTATAGCATTGCTAGTTGCAGGTAAAGATTGGAGTTTGTTCCTTCTTGGAACATGTTTATTGTTGGGATATCATTATATTAGCTTATGTATTTTAATGCACCTATATACTTGGTAAAGGGTGGAAGGCTCGGCCTTATGCCTGGTGTTTTGTTCCACTCTTGCCGCCCTAGTTTCCGCCATACCTGTGTTATGTTCCTTGATTTTGCGTTCCTTACACGGTTGGGTTATAATGGGAACCCCTTGACAGTTCGCCTTGAATAAAACTCCTCCAGCAAGGCCCAACCTTGGTTTTACCATTTGCCACCTTGCCTTTTTCCCTTGGGTTTCACGGACTCAAGGGTCATCTTTATTTTAAACCCCCCCGGGCCAGTGCTTCTATAAGTGTTGGTCCAAACTGGGTGATGTCCGGTGCCACCAGGGGCAACTCTGGGCTGGCCCACCCGACGTCTTGCTCATCCGATGTGCCCTGAGAACGAGATATGTGCAGCTCCCATCGGGATTTGTCGGCACATTCGGGAGGCTTTGCTGGTTTAGTTTTACCATTGTCGAGATGTCTTGTAACCGAGATTCCGAGTCTGATCAGATTGTCTTCGGAGAAGGAATATCCTTCGTTGACCATGAGAGCTTGTGATGGGCTAAGTTGGGACGCCCGTGCAGGGATTTGAACTTTCGAAAGCCGTGCCCACGGTTATGGGCAGATGGGAATTTTTTAATGTCCGGTTATAGAAAACCTGAAACTTAACTCATTTAAAATGAATCAAATGAGTGTGTGGCCGTGATGGTCTCTTTTCGGCGGAGTCCGGGAAGAGAACACGGTCTCGAGTTATGCTTGAACGTAGGTTGTTCTAGGATCACTTCTTGATCGTAGTTGTTCGGCCATGCCTTTGCCTTCTCTTCGCGCTCTCTTTTGCGTATGTTAGCTACCAAATATGCTAGTGCTTGCTGCAGCTCCACCTCATACCTTTTACCCTTCCTATAAGCTTAAATAGCGAGGGTGTGAGATTGCTGAGTCCCCGAGACTCACAGATTACTTCAAAACCAGATGCAGGGACCGATGATACCGCTCCAGGTGATTCGACTAAGCTCAAGTGGGAGTTCATGAGGACTCAGGACGATACTACGTTTCCTTTCTAGACGATCAGTAGTGGTGCCCAGTTGGGCGATCGGGGACTTTCTTGCTTTTGGGGTTGTTCTTTATTTTGGTTCCGTAGTCGGACCTTGAGTGTAACTGGATGAATGTAATGATATTTATGCTATTGTGTGACGTGGCGAGTGTAAGCCAACTATGTACCTCTTTTCCTTATTCATTTACATGGGTTGCTGTGAAGATTACCTCACTTGCGACATTTCTTACAATACGGTTATGCCTCTAAGTCGTGCTTCGACACGTGGGAGATATAGCCGCATCATGGGCGTTACAAGTTGGTAATCAGAGCCTTCCCCGACTTAGGAGCCCACTGCTTGATCGAATCATTGGCATTGTTGAGTCTAGAACAATGTTTTGAGTCATTTAGGATTATATATATATATCATAGAGTAGGATTCTTTTTACTCCTCGGTCCCTTCGTCGCTCTGGTGAGGCACCCTGACATAGAGTTTTGACTCTTCTCTTCTCAAATTTCACTAAATTTTTTTAGGATCATGCGGGTATCTTGGAATCGTTCCGATGGTTTTGTGACGAGAACATTGTTCTTGGTGCCTCCTGACATTTAGGGGTTGTGGCAGTGTCCCGGGGAGTTGAGCTCCGAGGTGTTGTCGTCACAATTTTATCGTTGCAATTCTGTAATACCTGAGTTTCGCCGACGTCGAAAATCTCTTTTATGCAGTTGTTGCTGAGATAACCTCGACGCCACCTAGTACTGGGGCGGGAGTTCGGGAGTATTGCCATAACTCGTATAATGGATGCTTTTCAAAGGTTGAGGTAAATGATTTCCGAAGGTTTCTTGGTTATGTGTTGAAGGATGGATACAACTGGATGTAGGATTTGCTAGCTTTGGGTGAGATATTATGCTTCCCCTGTATCCCCAACACCTGATTGCTTAACCGGAAAGGTTCGGGAGTTTAATAGGTGGGAATTCATGTAGCTCTAGTATTTCTTCCGTGGATATTTGGTTTGTGATTGGGTAATCCTCACCAAGTATTTGTTCTTGTCCGTACCTTGTTGTTTTATTCTTCTACCTCTATCTAAGTGGCGTCTCAATTTATGGAAGTGTGACCATTTCAATTAGAATGCATTCGTTCATTTTGTTCGGATGTTAAGACTATATGTTGCAATTTTGATCCATTTGATTCAGCTTGAATATATGTCTGTCAAGATGCTAACGGATGTCACTCTCTTCAGGATGGCTCCTCCAACGCGTCAGAATCCTGAACCGCCGCCACCACCTCCACCTCCGAAGGCATGGCAAGCTGTGATGGCCGCTACCAATGCCAACACGCAGCTGATCATGCAACTCTTGCAAGAGCACAACCAAGGGAATCAAGGCCATGGCAACAATCAGAATCAGTTTGCTACACTCAACCAGTTCCTTGCAAACCAGCCAAAGACCTTCAGCAACTGTGTCGAGGCAACAAACGCTGATGATTGGCTCGTGGATATCTGCAAGCATTTCGAGTGCAGCAACGTCAGGCCTGAGGACTTTGTCAAGTTTGCCTCGTTCCAACTCAAAGACCAAGCTACTGAGTGGTATCAGCTATACAAATATTCCAGAGGTGGTCGTGTGATTACCTGGGATGAATTCCATCAAGACTTCAAAGCTCACCACATTCCTCAAAGTGTTGTTGAGAGTAAGCGTGAGGAGTTCCGCAATCTGAAGCAATGCAGCTTGTCTGTTTACCAGCATAACATCATGTTCCAGAAGCTCGCTCGTTTCGCTAAGCAAGATGTCCCTGAGGAGAAGAGCATGATTTATCAGTTCGGAGGTGGTCTCAGAGAAGATCTCCAACTAGCTCTTGTGCTTTTTGAGCCGCAGAAGTACGATGAGTTTTACAACATGGCACTGAAACAAGAGACTGCTCAGCTCAAGTGCGATGCTTCCAAGAAACGAGTCAGGGATGCAACTCCTTCCTCAACTCAAGTGGCTACTAAGCAGCAAAAGTATTGGTTGCCTCCTCCTCCTTCGTTCCGTCAGCCTTATCAGCAGAAGAGCAAAGGTGGCAATGGATCTTCCCACCCACCCAACCCAGGCTTTCAGAACAAGACTTCGTCTAATGCTCCAAGATCAAGTGCTCCGTATCACCGTCCGCTCTCGGAGGTCACGTGCAACAAGTGTCAGCATAAGGGTCACTATGCCAACAAATGCTTCAATCAGAGGCGTCTTCCTCCTCCTCCTGTGAGATCCGCTAGCACTGCAGTGGTCAAGCACAATCCCAAGTCTGCTAAGATCAACATGATGAACGCGCTCAGGCAGAGGACTTGTCAAATGTGATCATGGGTAACCTTCGTGTTAACGATATCCCTGCAAGAGTTCTTTTTGATAATGGTGCATCCTTGTCATTCATATCGAAGCCTTTTGCATCCATGCACAATTTTCATATTGTTGATTTGCCTAAGCCGATAGTGGTTTCCTCTTCGGGTTTGTTCATGAACACCAAAATGATGGCTCTGGGTGTTACTATCACGTTGGGCGACTAGAAGTTTCTTTCTTCTCCAATGGTCCTTGGTAACTCGGATATTGATCTTATTCTGGGAATGGATTGGCTTTCTAAGCACAAGACTCAGCTTGATTGTGCTGCCAGGCTGTTTCAATTGACACATTTGTCTGAGGATGTAATCGTCTTTGCTGCTCGTGATGATTCCATTCGACTGTTTTCTCTCAATGAGAAGGGCGAGCTGGATGCCATCTCTCAGATTCCAGTCGTTTGCGAATATCAAGACATCTTTCCAGAAGAGCTTCCAGGAATGCCTCCGCACCGGCCAGTTGAATTCGTCATCGATCTTGAGCCTGGCACGGAACCTGTTTGCAAACGTCCTTACAAGCTTGGACCTGAAGAGTTGAAGGAGCTGAAGAAGCAACTCGATATTCAAGAGCGTATGGGTCTCATCCGACCAAGTTCTTCTCCATGGGGTTGTGGTGTTCTTTTCTTCAAGAAGAAGGATGGAACGGACTGACTTTGTGTCGACTACCGTCCATTGAACAAGAAGACAATAAAGAACAAGTACCCACTTCCCAACATCAATGAGCTTTTCGAACAACTCAAAGGTGCTCAAGTATTCTCCAAGCTTGACCTCCGTATGGGCTATCATCAGATTCGCATTCGTGAAGAAGATATCCCCAAGACAACATTCAGAACAAGCTATGGTTCATATGAATACATTGTCATGTCTTTCGGCCTCGTCAATGCTCCTCCAACATTCTCTCGCATGATGAACTTCATCTTCAACGCCTACACAAATGACTTCGTCTTGGTCTACCTCGATGACATTTTGGTCTTTTCCAAGAACAAGGAGGATCATGCCAAGCACTTGAGATTGGTTCTGGACAAACTCAGAGAACATCAGTTCTATGCAAAGTTTTCAAAGTGCGAGTTTTGACTCGATGAGGTTCTCTACCTTGGGCATATAATCTCCACCAAGGGCATAGTTGTTAATCCTAAGAAGGTGTCTGCAATTGTGAATTGGGAACCACCTCAGAATGTGAAGCAACTACGCAGCTTCCTTGGGCTCGCAAGCTATTGTCGAAGGTTCATTGAGAACTTCTCTAAGATCGCGAAGCCTCTTTCCAACCTTCTCCAGAAGCATGTGAAGTATGTCTGGTCGCCTGAATGTGACATCGCTTTCAACACCCTGAAAGAGAAGTTAGTCACTGCTCCAGTTCTGACTCCTCCTGATGAATCCAAACCGTTTGAGGTTTTCTGTGATGCTTCCCTTCAAGGTCTCGGTGCAGTGTTGATGCAAGAGAAGAAAGTTGTGGCCTATACCTCTCGCCAGTTGAAGCCCAACGAAAAGAACTACCCCACTCATGACCTTGAGTTGGCGGTAGTTGTCCATGCTCTTTTAACTTGGAGACATCTCTTGTTGGGAAGAAAACTGGTCATCTTCATTGATCACAAGAGTCTCAAGTACATCTTCACTCAGCCAAACCTCAACCTCAGGCAGACTCATTGGTTCGAAATGATTCAAGAGTATAATCCTAGTATCGAATATACTCCAGGCAAGGCCAATGTAATTGCTGACGCATTGAGCAGGAAGGCTTACTGCAACAGTTTGGTTCTCAAGCCTTACCATCCAAAGCTTTGTTAAGCTTTCCGCAAACTCAATCTTCAAGTTGTTCCTCAAGGATTTCTTGCCAACCTCCAAGTCTCTCCTACTTTGGAAGATCAGATTCGCGATGCTCAACTTCTTGATGCCATGGTGAAGAAGGTGAAGATTGGGATTGCCAAGAGTCAACCCAAGTACAAGTGCTATCGTCTTGATGACAAGGATACTCTATTCTTCGAGGATCGCATTGTTGTTCCTAAAGGTGACCTTCGTAAAGTCATTATGAACAAGGCTCACAATTCACACCTCTCTATTCACCCTGGAAGTACAAAGATGTACAATGACCTCAAGCAATCGTATTGGTGGACTCGAATGAAGCGCTAGATTGCTCAGTTCGTGAATGAATGTGATGTCTGCAGAAGAGTGAAAGCAGAACACCAACGACCAGCTGGTCTCCTCCAACCTCTTGCCATTCCAGAATGGAAGTTTGACCATATTGAGATGGACTTCGTGACTAGATTTCCAAAGTCCAAGCGTGGCAATGATGCTATCTTCGTTGTCATCGACAAACTCACTAAAGTGGCTCATTTTCTTCCTATCAAAGAATCTATCATAGCAGCTCAGTTGGCAGAGCTATATACCTCTAGGATTGTCTCTCTGCACGGCATTCCGCAGTTGATATCTTCAGATCATGGTAGCATCTTCACCTCTAAGTTCTGGGATTCTTTTCAGAAGGCCATGGGCACCAACATTCGCTTCAACACAACTTTTCATCCTCAAACCAGTGGCCAAGTCGAGCGAGTCAATCAAATTCTTGAAGATATGCTCAGGGCTTGTGTCATTTCTTTCGGTATGAAGTCGGAAGATTGTCTTCCATATGCCGAGTTCTCCTACAACAACAGCTTCCAAGCAAGTTCGGGCAAGGCCCCATTCGAGATTCTCTATTGTAGGAATTGCCGTACTCCTCTTAACTGGTCAGAGACTGGTGAACGCCAACTTCTTGGCAATGACTTGATCACAGAGGCTGAAGAAATGTGCAAACTCATTCATGAAAATCTCAAAGCCGCGCAATCGCGCCAGAAGAGTCACCATGATAGCAAGCATCGTGACTTGGCTTTCGAGATCGGAGACCATGTCTACCTCCGCGTCTGTTCAATGAAAGGTACTCGTCGCTTCGGTATCGAAGGGAAGCTTGCCCCTAGATATGTGGGTCATTTCAAGATCATTAGCAAAAGGGGCGATCTTGCCTATCAACTTGAGCTTCTGTCCAACTTTGCAAACGTGCACGACGTGTTTCACATGTCTCAACTCCGCAAGTGTTTCAAGATTCCTGACCGCACCATCAGCTTTGAAGAGATTGATCTCCAAGAAGACCTGTCTTATCATGAGCACCCAGTTGCTATTCTTGAAGAAACTGAGCGCAAGACTCGCAACAAGTCTATCAAATTCCTGAAAGTCAAGTGGTCACATCATTCCGACCGTGAAGCCACCTGGGAACGCGAGGACCACCTCCGTTCTGAGTACCCGGAGTTTTTCCAGTCCTAGATCTCGGGACGAGATCTTTTCTAGTGGTGGAGTGTTGTAACACCCCTTATGTAACCTGCCATATTTGTATTCCAACTCTTGCCATTTCCGGCACTAAGTTATGATATTTCCTCGTTGTCGGGTTTTTGTCTTCGTGTGCTTTTGTCTTTGTCATGCATCTCATCGCATTTCGTTTACTACCGGTAGACCGCCTGTCAAGTTTCGTGCCATTTTGACTTCGTTTGATACAACAACGGTTAACTGAGGAGCTGAGAAGGCCTCGTGTCTGTTGCAGCCCAACACCCCTCCAAAGTGGACCAAAACCCACCTATACCTCCTCCATCATCTAGGCCGTTCGATCACGATCGCGTGGCCGCAAACCGTGCTCAATTTGGAGCCTCCTAGCTCCCTGTACCTATAAATATAGCCTCTCCCACAAAATTCCAGATCCATTTCACCCCTAACCTAGCCCCCTTCCTCTCCGCGCGGTCGGACACGTCCGGTCCGGCCGGACACAACCGCCGCCGCCAATCTTGTGCCACTACTTGTTGACACCGCCTTCTCCCGCCGCCGGCCTGGGCGAGCCCATCCGCCCATCGCCGCAGCTTCGGTCTCCCGCCGCCCGCGTCCCGCTCGCCAGCCAGCGCCGCCCCGACGAGCCGCCTCCGCCGCCTACTCGCTGGCGCGGACCACCGCCCCGCCGCCTCGCTCCTCCACACCGGCGCCCCACCACCGTTGCCGACCGCCGCCGTCGCCTGGGCTTCCGCATCGAGCCACCGCGCCCGACGCCCTCCTCGCCGACGCCCGCCTCACCGTCCTTCTTCCTCACTCCGGCCGAACTCCGGCGACCTCGACGAACTCCGGCCATCCTCGGGTTCTGCGCTGCTACAGTGCCCCGATCCATCCAGATTTGGAACCCTAACCTCGGTTGACTTTTGCCCTAACCCTAGTAATTTTGTGCATTTTTCATCACATCATAACTCTGCATCCGTAGATCTGTTTTTGGTGTGTAGCATATCAAATTGTTCGTCTCGACGAGTACTTAATTTCATCTCATTGCACCATGTTCATTTGAGCTCATCCTGATGCCCTAAATGCTGTTGCAAGAGTGCTAGTTGATGTTAGTTTCAGGTTTTTATCAGCAATTGGACATTTGTCATTTTTGCATTATTGATATGTGCCTCCTATGAACTTGAGCCCTAAATTTGTTTTGAAGTATGTCATGTCATCTTTACAGGGGTGTATGCCATGTATTTTTGTGATCTCTATGGTGACTAGCACAAGCATGCAAAGTAGCTCTCGCAATGTTGCTAATTTCAGCGACTCCAAAATATTCCAAGTCTTTGCCCTGTCATTATTTTTATGCCATGTGTTCTTGTTGCTACAGAGTGATCCATGTCTGTTTTGAGCTTGATCAGTAAGGATGTTTTATAGATATTGTTGTGCTCTATCCATCCATGTCTTTGTTTGCAATTATGGAGCACCCTAGCTTGACTCAATCGAGCTCTACTTTTGCTATAAAATGTTCCTGGCAGAATGTTTCCATGTTAAGCATTTTTGCCGAGGTTGTTGTAGTTGATCCATGCATGCTATGTTCTTCTTGCCATATTTAGCTTATATGCCATGTCTACTTGCTGGGTGTATGCTTAGTTTGTCCTACAATGCCTTGTGGTGAGTGCATCGAGCTCGTAAACATGCCTACTTAATATCTGTTTTGCCATCCTCCAGTTTTCTACCAAGTCTGAATCTGTTAACGATAATTGCTATGTTCACATGGTTGCCATTGTTTTTTCTGATCCCTTTTGGCTTATGGTCAGTAAGGGACTTTTGTTGTATGCTATGAGTAGCTTCATGCCATGCCTTGCCTTGCCATGACATGTTCCTGTAGCATGTTGTTATCTTGCTCTAAACATTGCTTCCTGATGTTAAATTCCTGACATGTTATTTTCACTAAGTCTGTAACCTGATATCTTTTGCACTTTTGCCATGCTTGTTTGAACCTTCTATTGAGTGAATTAGCCATAGCTCAGTGTTCATATTTTGTCAAGCATCTTGAGTGGATCCCTGCCATGTATTTTGTTGCTATGTTAGAGTGCAATAGCTTGTTGTTCTTGATGCATTTAGATGGCCTCGTGCTGTTAATCGCAGATCAGTGCCATATTTGTTTTGCTTGCATTTGCAAACCGTGCATCCAATTCCGGTGATCTTTATATCGATTTCAACCGAAATCAACCCCTCTTTCCAGTGGTACTCTTGGTTTTCCAAGTTGAGGTCAGGTTCAATCTTTCCTTTCCGAAACATGCATATGCATTTCATATCGCATCTCGCATGTCATGCCATGTTTTGCATCATGTTGCTTGTGCATTGCACGTGGTTGATTGTGTCTCCCTTTGCTTGTGTTCTTGCTTGGGTAGATCCGAGAGACGAGTAAGTGATCGAGGAGCCTGTTGAGTATGCTTACAAGGATCAAGCTAACGTCAACTCGGAGAACCTTGCAGGCAAGATGACCATACCCTCGAAATCACTTCTATCTTTGCTTGCTAGATGCTCGCTCTTTTGCTATGCCTATGCTATGATACCTACCACTTGCTTATCGTGCCTCCCGTATTGCCATGTCAAACCTCTAACCCACCTTGTCCTAGCAAACCGTGGTTGGCTATGTTACCGCTTTGCTCAACCCCTCTTATAGCGTTGCTAGTTGCGGGTGAAGATTGGAGTTTTTTCCTTGTTGGAACATGTTTATTGTTGGGATATCATTATATTATCTTGTCTTTTTTAATGCACCTATATACTTGGTAAAGGGTGGAAGGCTCGGTCTTATGCCTGGTGTTTTGTTCCACTCTTGCCTCCCTAGTTTCCATCATACCTGTGTTAGGTTCCTTGATTTTGCGTTCCTTACACGGTTGGGTTATAATGGGAACCCCTTGATAGTTCGCCTTGAATAAAACTCCTCCAGCAAGGCCCAACCTTGGTTTTACCATTTGCCACCTCGCCTCTTTCCCTTGGGTTTCACGGACTCAAGGATCATCTTTATTTTAAACCCCCCGGGCCAGTGCTTCTGTAAGTGTTGGTCCAAACTGGGTGATGTCCGGTGCCACCAGGGGCAACTCTGGGCTGGCCCACCCGATGTCTTGCTCATCCGATGTGCCCTGAGAACGAGATATGTGCAGCTCCCATCGGGATTTGTCGGCACATTCGGGAGGCTTTGCTGGTTTAGTTTTACCATTGTCGAGATGTCTTGTAACCGGGATTCCGAGTCTGATCAGATTGTCTTGGGAGAAGGAATATCCTTCGTTGATCGTGAGAGCTTGTGATGGGCTAAGTTGGGACGCCCATGCAGGGATTTGAACTTTTGAAAGCCGTGCCCACGGTTATGGGCAGATGGGAATTTTTTAATGTCCGGTTATAGAAAACCTGAAACTTAACTCATTTAAAATGAATCAACTGAGTGTGTGGCCGTGATGCTCTCATTTCGGTGGAGTCCGGGAAGAGAACACGGTCTCGAGTTATGCTTGAACGTAGGTTGTTCTAGGATCACTTCTTGATCGTAGTTGTTCGGCCGTGCCTTTGCCTTCTCTTCGCGCTCTCTTTTGCGTATGTTAGCCACCAAATATGCTAGTGCTTGCTGCAGCTCCACCTCATACCTTTTACCCTTCCTATAAGCTTAAATAGTCTTGATCGCGAGGGTGTGAGATTGTTGAGTCCCTGTGACTCACAGATTACTTCAAAACCAGATGCAGGGACCGATGATACCGCTCCAGGTGATTCGACTAAGCTCAAGTGGGAGTTCGATGAGGACTCAGGACGATACTACGTTTCCTTTCTAGACGATCAGTAGTGGTGCCCAGTTGGGGCGATCGGGGACTTTGTCGCTTTTGGGGTTGTTCTTTATTTTGGTTTCGTTGTCGGACCTTGAGTGTAACTGGATGAATGTAATGATATTTATGCTATTGTTTGACGTGGTGAGTGTAAGACAACTATGTACCTCATTTCCTTGTTCATTTACATGGGTTGTTGTGAAGATTACCTCACTTGCGACATTGCTTACAATGCGGTTATGCCTCTAAGTCATGCTTCGACACGTGGGAGATATAGCCGCATCGTGGGCGTTACAGAAGCTCACCAGCACTGTGTTGCAGGAGTAATTATAGAAGGTCAGGCGTATTACACCAGGAAACCATCCTGATATTGGTAACGGGAAAAGGAAGCGTGGCAGGGCAGAAGAGAGATTATTGTTTACCCGGAGGTCCACTTTGTGCGACTTGGAGTATTCGAAAGATTTGGATCTGTGGCATAACCTTGATGTGATGCACATCGAGAACAATATATGTGACAACATTATTGGCACACTTCTTAATATTGAAGGCAATATGAAAGATACCGTAAAATCTAGGACTTATAAAGAGGAGTTGCAGAGTTGGGACAATTCTTCAGGGAACTTTGCGGTAGAAATATTAGTATAGATGCTTAGGAGTGTCTTAGAGATAGGATACCAACTATCATATGCGACCTTGAGAAGACATATCCTCCAGCCTTCTTTGATGTGATGGTGCATTTGGTTGTTCATCTACCTGATGAGGCACCACTTAGATGTCTAGTACAGTATGGCTGGATGCATCCTATTGAAAAGCGGCTAGGCAGTTTCAAGGGCTATGTTAGGAATAGAGCTAGACTTGAGGGTTCAATTGCAAAGGACTACATTGCTACAAAGCATTGACATTCTGCTCAAAATATAATGAAACAGCTGATCAGCTTAGCATAAAGGTGGGTGAAGACAATCTCGAGTTTAATGTTTTTGATTGTTCTGTTTGAGTTACAGGGAAGAGTTGACAAGATGACAAACCTAAAGGTTTGGACAAAATTGTTTGGTATGTGTTGAATAACTGTCCTGAGATTCTACCTTATATCAAGTAATTAAGTGCTAAGTACTTCAGCTTATACATCGTAATCTACTAAGCTGGCGGCACATTCTTATATATTCAGATGTTTGATGCGATCACTATGTTGTGCAGCATCTATAACAAGGAGTTACTGCCGCAAAATCCACGAAACATTGATAAACTGGTTATGGCAGGATTTACGAAATGGTTCAAGAGCCCTATAAGCTTTTGAAATGCATTGTCAGTTTTCTTAATATATTGAGTACATAAGATAATCAGCTTATCTATTTTCTAACCATAGGTTAAGAAGATGCGGGAGGATGGGAAGCAGTTAATGATGCCCTTTACACACTAGCAATGAGTCCTGATACTCGGGTAAGACATTATGAATCTTGCGTTGTTGGAGATATGCGCTACAACACCCTTGCGCTCGACAAAGGCAAGAAGACACAAAACAATGCCATCATGAGCATGGATACATATGGAAAAGAGACAACTGAAATGTATGCTAACATAACAGACATTGTTTAGTTGCAGCATATGTCCAGTTTCCAGGTTCATTGGTGTGTGGTTCTGTTGTGCTGTCATTGGTATTGCCCATTTTCTAGGATTGCAAAACCCAAAGCTGATAATTATTTCAAATCCATCAAGGTCAAGGCGGCATACCACACCGACGAGCCTTTTATTTTGGCAAATCAAGGAACACATATTTTTTTTTGGAAGACACATATGCATCTAGTGATGACTGGAGAGTATTTGCAAAGGTTTGAGCAGAGGAATTCATTTCATGAAGTTGCACAACAAGATGATGCTTACACTGCACTAGATGTAGAAGATGCCACAGATGTTCGTAGTATCTTTGAGAACCATCAAATCAATAATGTTGGAGAAAATATTCCCTGTCGAGATGTGGAGGTACGAGAATTGATGGATAAGAGGCCAACGTTCAAGGACATTGATGAAGAAGAAGATGACACTAGGAGAATTACTATTCAGACTGATACACATGGCGAAGATGTTGACGTTGCTGCTGCGGATGATGATTAGATTGCTTTTGTCGTATTTGCCTATGAGAAGACGACTTTTTATCTACTATGTGAGATTGTGTTTTCTATGACAACTAAAACCTGATGAAGTTGTTGTTTAGTATTTTGCTGTGGCAACATCACTTATTATGTATGTTGATTTGTGTTTGGTGATTGTATGACAACTGAAACATGACGACATTGTTGTTTAGTTGTACTCATTTTTGGCTATAAAACTTGTATTTGATGACATAGTTTGCTCTTGGACTGCAATTTGCTCGACGTCTTCCAATAGGATAAAGCTGACCTGATAGGGCCTCTGCTAATTTAATTATTTATTAGCAAAATGGACTCTACAATTTATTTATTTATGTACAAAAGGGGATTCCCCCGATTTCCATTAATAGAAAGCATTAGGTGTTCCAAACACCACGCCCAGCCTGCTAAACAGGTTTCATTCATTACTAGTTTCAGCAAAGTGCTCATGTCATAGCCACTGAATACATCACGAGTGCTACATACACTGCAAATAAAGCGACAATCACCCTACGGAGCACAACGATCTTGCCCATTATCTTCACAAGCTCTTTCATCTCCTCATTGCTGCCAAGGCCGTTCAACAGCTGTTGCTTGGCCATGATCTGATGAACTACATCTTTAACCTTCTGCTCTGCATCTTCCTCTTGTGTTGTTCCTTCAGTTACTTGTCCAACACCCCAAACTGCTGGTATTGGGATTCCATGGCTAACCAAATAATCAACATAGTTCCATTCCTCCACATCAGCAACTTCCTAGAAATACAAATCACACGAATCTTCCGTTTTCTGCACGAATCAAATTGGAAGCTCATCAACCAAACTACTAAAAAAATCAGCAACTGAAAGTAGGCGAACAACACTTAAACATATTATTACCCCATGATTCAGGCATTTGTAGAAGACTGGGACAAGGTTGAGGATTATAGTTGAGATGCAACCGATGACTCTACTTGATTTGCAGCAGTAGCACCACATCAATGGCAGCGGGTTGCGATGAGCAACCGGCTGCGATGAGTGTGCCGGCGGGGGTGTGATGAGATCCACAGGCGATGGTACGGGTGGTGACTTGGCGCATATCTGGTTCTTGCTTGCTGAAGAGCAGGTGGATGAGCCGCCGGCGGACATGGTTGCTGCGGCCGGAGCTTATGATGCTAGGCAGAGTAACTAGAGAATAGGAGAAGTGAACGTTGGATATGTCAGTTTCATTAATTTTAGAGTAACATATCACTATATATAGTCCTAATCTAGGTTTGGATTCGAACCAGCTACATGAGCGCGTCTCTCTTTTTCATAAAACTCATCAACGGCTCTTTATTGGTACACTAGTGTAACGACCCGAGACTGGCGCTCCAAAAGCCTTCCAGTTATTTCGTTGTCGCAGTGTGATTTATTTGTTTATTGCATTCATCATGTCATCATTTTCATTGCACGGCACTCCGTTGCCGTCATGTTTTCAAAAGTTGCATATGTTCATAGTTGCTGGTCCTCTCTGTACGCATCGTTGTCCGTTCCAAGTCCAACCGGGTTTTCTATTCCCTCTTGTCAAACCACCTAACCTCTCTGCACAACCACCCCTCGCTTGCGCGTTCGAAACTTCCCCAAACCCGACCCGCTCAGTCATCACCATTGGATCCAGATCATTCCCGAACATCCCCAAAATATCTTCAGTTCTTTGTTTGAACTCCCCTAGTATTTTATTCTCAGTCGTTCGATTACGATCGGAGGGACCAAATGACCCCATGCAAAAATCCACTTTCTATATAAATCAGACCAAACCCTATTTTCTAGGTATCCTACCCTAGCCGCCACACTATCTTCCTCGGGATCCCATCCCGATCCACTCAACCAACCCTTGCCGTCCACTTCGTGTAGCCTCGCTGCCACCACTGCTCTCCATCCCATCGCAGCCTCGACCAACGCCGCACAGCCAATGCCCCTAGGTGCCCGATTCGATTTGGATCGAGGCAAGCCTCCCACGTTGAGCTCTCCTACAACCTCCCGCACTCAAGGAGATGCCCCTACTCCATTCAAGATCGTTCTCGAGAGCCGCCTCCACCCTGGACCTCCCGTGCGCCCCCCTCTGCTCGCACCTCGTCGGAGCTACGAGCACCGGTACAACAACAACTCCAGGCCGGCAAACCTCGCTGCCGAGCACCAGCAGGAACTGCTTGTCGCGCCCCCTAGTTTTCCTTTCTCTCCCTTCCCCTGGTTCCTCTCTTATCTAAACATGTTGTCTCCCTCTTTCTGGTTTGCAGGAATGACATGGAGCAACAGCTGCATAGTCGGCCTTCGAGTTTGCTGCCGGCGCCTCATCTGCGGCCGGATCCAGCCATCCCCGAACTCTCCTCGTTCAACCAGGGCCTCGCCTTCGCGCCTCCGACGACCGGCCTCATCATCACCGGCAACCCCAGGCAGGCCCCGTCGCGCCCATGCCATCTCCCTCCCTATTTTCCTCTCTGAATCCTCCCTCTGTCTTTTCTTTCTTTAGGCAACTGCATCAGCCACTGCCCTCCATGGAGTACCGACATCGGCCCTCGTCTCCACTCAGATCTGGCACCGCTGCTTTTCCCTACGCCTCTGCCCGTGCTTGCCTCATACTGTTCTGCCCTGCTTTGCCACGACACCACATGAAGCCTCCTTTGTTCGTCCGCATGCCTGCTCCTTGACCAGGACAAGCGAGAGGTGCTCACTAGCCTCAATCGCTACACAGCCATGCTCAGCCCGCTCCGCTTCTGGCCCAGTTGGCCCATGGTGAGCCACCCGTGATTTAGGGTAGGACCCTAATCGGCCGATCTTTCACGAAAGGAGCGGATCCTGCGAAGAACACAAGGAACACGAGAGGAAAAAGAGGGAAAACGCAAGGGGAAGCACAAGAGGAAACACTAAACCAACACGAATAAGTCACACATGTGCTAGATCCTCGAGTACATAAGGAAAGATACACGATCCACGGACAACTAAGGACGATACAAGGGTAGCCGATCTTCTCCATGAGGCGGTCTTTAGTTCTTCCCTAAAAGGGGTCTTGAATCCGCTTCGGGATCTTCTCTAGTGGAGGCTCGGATCTCTGAGGAGAAGGTAACCAACTGGATGAGCAAAGCTCTCAGACGAAATATGAGCTAATCCTTTACTAACCCTAGCTAGAAGGAATAGGAGGTCTATATATAGGGTTAGTGCAAAATAGGGGGCGAAGGGGTACATGGGCTGCGGCCCAACACGAAACAGCACACAGGCGTCGGGCGTCCGGGAGTCACTGGTCGTCCGGAGGCTCGCGAGGGTCCGGACGTTCGGTGCCTGTCGGACGTCCGTAGATTCGGCTCGGGTGGTCTTCTGTCGGACATCCGGGCATCGGGCGTCCGAGGGGCGTCGGAAGTCCGTAGTTTTGGCTCGGGTGTGGAAGCGTCGGACGTCCGGTCTGGGTCGGACGTTCGGAGCCTGGAGATCATCGGACATCCGGTCCTGGCCGGTCGTCCGAAGCGTGTAG
Organism: Triticum aestivum; assembly: GCF_018294505.1. Classification (NCBI taxonomy): domain Eukaryota; kingdom Viridiplantae; phylum Streptophyta; class Magnoliopsida; order Poales; family Poaceae; genus Triticum; species Triticum aestivum. Next base: position 316,906,000 of record NC_057803.1, read on the forward strand.
CTTCTTATTCATCACTTCTTCTTCTCCGTCTTCACGTCCATCTTCCTATTCTTCTTCTCCTTGCTTCTTAGCTTCTCCATGGTACCTGAGTATGCACAATGTATCCGTATGAGGTAGTAGCCATGTCTCATGTGCATCATAGTGGAAATGTGAGAGGAGAGATGTCACCTCGGTTTCAAGAGCTCTTGCACGTGCTTGTGTCATGGGTCCACTAGGAACTTGGTGAGACGATGGTAGGTCCATGGGGATGACCTTGGGATGCTCCGCATCATGCCCCTCCCATTGGGAAGATCCGTCCTTGGATCAAATTCTTCATCACCATGGTAGGGAGCAAGATCTTTGACGTTGAAGATGTCTCTCACGGAGTACTTGTCGTGTGGAATGTCGATATTGTAGGCATTGTCGTTGTAGCGTGCAAGCACCTTGAAGGGTCCATCCACTCGTGGTCGAAGCTTGGACTTGCGTTCTTGTGGAAAGTGGTCCTTGTGAAGGTGTAGCCACACGAGGTCACAAATGTTTAAGACCATGGGGTGCTTGTTGATGTTGAGTTTGGTCGCAAGTCATTGTACTTGGCGCTCGATAGTATGTCTTGTATCATCATGCACCTTCTTGAGATGAGTCACACGTGCACTTGCGTCCAAATTGATGCGCTCTTGGAGTGGTAGAGGAAGAATGTCCCATGGTGACAATGGGTTGAATCCATAGACGACCTCGAAGGGGGACTTGCCTGTTGTTGAGTGTTTCGCTCAGTTGTAGGCGAACTCGGCGATAGGTAGGCACTCTTCCCACTCCTTGATGTTCTTATTGATGAGTGCTCGAAGTAGAGCGGAGAGTGTGCGGTTGGTCACCTCCGTTTGGCCATCAGTTTGAGGATGGTAAGACGTGGAGAAGAGTAGCTTGATTCCGACCTTGGCGCATAGGGTCTTCCAAAAGTAGCTTAGGAACTTGACGTCGCGGTCTGAGACGATCGACTTTGGCACTTCGTGTAGACGCAATATGTCCCTACAAAAGAGGTTTGCAATATGTGAAGCATCGTCTATCTTGTTGCAAGGAATGAAATGTGCCATCTTGGAGAAACGGTCCACAATGACAAATACCGAATCCTTTCCATTTCTAGTCCTAGGCAATCCAAGTACGAAATCCATGCTAATGTCTTCCCATGGTTGATATGGAATTGGGAGAGGCATGTAAAGGCCATGGGATTGAGCTTTGGACTTAGCTTTGAGACATGTAGAGCATCAGTTGGTGAAGCGGCTGACGTCGTGAAACATCTTGGGACAATAGTAGTTCTTCGAGAGCGTGGTGAAAGTCTTGTCACGTCCAAAATGTCCCATTAAGCTCCATGAGATTCCTGTAAAAGCAACAAACGAAGAGAAGACTTGGGGATGCAAAGTTTTTTATCTCTCATAAGATATCAATCTTTGATGTAATAGCGTTCCCAAGAGGTGTGCGTCAAACACTTGGCATAAGGAGTAGCAAAAGTAGGATCATGCTCATACAAGTCTTTTATATGCTCAAAGCCAATGACATCCAATTCAAGTTGAGTAACAAGCATGCATATGCGGGAAAGGGCATCCGTACCTTTGATGTACTTGATGACATAAGGAAAAGACTCAATAAATTCACTCCATTTAGCATGACGCTTGTTCAACTTGGTTTGGCCCTTAAGATACTTGAGTGTTTCATGATCAGTATGAATGATAAACTCATGAGGGCGAAGATAGTGTTCCCATTCATGCAAAACATGGACTAAAGCATATAGCTCTTTGTCATATATGGGGTAATTTAGCTACGCGCTGGAGAGTTTCTCACTAAAGTAAGCTATGGGGCGCTTCTCTTGCGTTAACACACCTCCTATGCCATTACCACTAGCATCGCAATGAATCTCAAAGGGTTTGTCAAAGTTGGGTAAAGCAAGCACGGGAGCATGAGTAAGAAAATTCTTAAGCTCATTGAAAGCGGTATCTTGGGATGGTCCCCAAACAAAAGGCACATTCTTCTTGCTCAAAGCATGCAAAGGAGAAGCAATGGTGCTAAAATCTTTCACAAAGCGACGATAGAAACCCGCAAGGCCAAGCAAGCTACGCACTTGTTGCAAATTGGTTGGTTGTGGCCAAGTCTTAATATCATTTCTCCATATTAGCATAGAGATGCTCTTTTCAAAGAGTTTGTGAAACGGTTCAGACATGGGTGATATGCTCTTTGAGAGACTTGCTAAAAACAAGGATATCATCGAAGTAGACCACAACAAACACACCAATATAAGGGCGAAAAACATGATTCATAAGACGCATAAAAGTACCCGGTGCTTCCGATAGACCCATATGCATGACTAACCACTCATACAACCCAAACATGGTTTTGAAAGCGGTTTTCCATTCATCACCCTCTTGTATGCGGATTTGATAGTAACCACTCTTAAGATCGATTTTTGAAAATATAGTGGCACCACTAAGTTCATCAAGCATATCATCAAGTCATGGAATGGGATACCTATAATGAACGGTGATAGCATTGATAGGTCTACAATAGGAGCACATGCAAAAGCTACCGTCTCGTTTTGGCACAAGAATGACCGGGCCGGCCAAGGGCTCAAACGTTCACGCACATGTCCTTGGTCTACGAGATGCTTTACTTGCCTTTGTATTTATTTGGTTTCTTCGGGGTTGACGTGGTAGGGAACTTTGTTCGGAAGAGGTGCTCTGGGGATAAGGTCGATGCGGTGCTCGATGCCTCATAGTGGAGGTAGTCCCGGAGGTAGCTCGTTGGGGAAAACATCGTGAAATTCCTGCAAAAGAGAAGACAACACTAGAGGAAGAGTGTGAGAGGTGTTAGCTTGTGGTGCATTGTCCTTGCACAAAAGGACATAGTGTAGGACACTAGATGGGTTCTCACACACTCCTCTTATCTCACTTTTGGTGGCAAATAGGACTAAGTTCCTCTTTTCGCTCATCGTGGAGGTGCTCGATTTGGGCTTGTTGCGCTCACTCTCTTTTTGGTGGCTCGCTCTCTCACCCTTATCTCCACAATAGGTGGGTTTCTTGTCGGCGACAACCTGGCTTGGAGACATGGGACGAAGTACGTACTCATTGCCCTTCATCTTGAAGATGTAGTGGTTCGTTCGACCGTTGTGGATGACTCGAATATCAAATTGCCATGGGCATCCAAGGAGAACATGGACGACGTCGCACTCTAAGGTGTCTTCGTAGGTGCCAATTTTGAAGGAGACTTGAACTCGATGCTCGACTTGGATAGTGCCGGAGTCGCTAAGACATTGCACTTTGTATGGACGTGGGTGCTTCGTCTTGGACAATTGGAGCTTGGAGCAAAGTTCTTCACTTGCGAGATTATGACAACTCCGTCCATTGATGATATCCTTGACGGATCTTCCATTGATGCCGGCCTTGGTGTGGAATATGTGGCATCTTTGGTCTTCTTCTTGGTGATGTTGGAGAGTCAAGACCTTAGAGACAACAAGAGCGGGACTTGAATCTTCATCGCAAAAGACTTGTTCCTCTTCATCGTTCACTTGCCGATGCATGGCGACTTGCTCAAGAGCGTCCATTTCTCCTTCACTCATCAAGTCGTAGGTGTCGTCGTCGTTGAGGACCATCGTCCGCTTGTTGGTGCACTCATAGGACTTGTGGCCTCGGCCTCCGCATGTGAAGCATTTGAAGGAACTCGTCTTGACGGTCTCATCGGTGGGGGTTGAGGATGATGAAGCTCTCGTCTTGAAGTTGCCCGTAGTAGGAGGATGACTTTGAGTTGACGAAGCTTTCTTGGAACTCAACTTGTCGACGTTGATTCCAAAAGGCTTGGTAGACGGTGTTGGAGTCGTTGAATCCTGGTTGTTGGAGAAGCCGTAGGACTTGGATGAGAACTTGGTATACTTGAAATCGTCTTGCACTTGATGTTTCGCCTTTGTAGCTACTAGCTCAATGAGGTTCGATTATGGTTGGAAGCCGGCGATCTTCTTGATAGGATGGTTGAGTCCATTCAACAAACATGCCATAGTTTGCTCATCGCCTTCCGTGACATTGGCTCGTATCATGGCAATCTCCATCTCCTTGTAGTACTCTTCAACGCTCTTGGTTCCTTGCTTGAGTAGTTGGAGTTTCTTAAAGAGGTCACGGTTGTAGTAGGTAGGCATGAAGCGTGCTCTCATGACATCCTTCATTTGTGCCCAAGTAGTGATGGGTGGTTCACCTCTTGCCTCTCGGTGCTCGATAACTTGTTCCCACCAAATGAGGACATAGGCTTGGAACTCAAGGGATGCCATTGTGATCTTCTTCTCTTCATCGTAGTTGTGCAAGTGGAAGATTTTGTCGACCTTCAATGCCCATTAAAGGTACTCTTTGGGATCGCTGCTTCCATTGAACTTGGGCATGGTGAACTTGAGCTTGCTGTAGCGTTGCTCTTCATTGTGTTGGGGTGGGGGATGATGATGTCCATGTTGTTGATGATTGTCAAGCTCGTGTCGCTCCTGGTGAGGAGGGTTGTCAACCTCATGTTGCTCTTGTCGTGGAGGATTTCCATTGTCGTCATGCTCTTGATGAAGTTGATGTTCTTGGCGAGCTTGTGGAGGAGCTTGTCGAGCTCGAGCAGGAACTTGAGGAACTTGACGATGCATGCGAGCTTGAAATCTTCGTTCATGAATTTCTTTGCGAAGTGCTTCTTCTTGTTCACGAGCTTGTCGGCCACGGTTGGCTACACCTCGACTGTAATCTCGGAGGGCTTGTTGTGCCGCAAGTGCTTGAGCTTCACGGAGTTGTTGTTCTTGGCGTTGTGCCTCGGCATCTTGTGCAACTTGGTGTAGACGCGCTCCCTCTTCCTCTTCATGTTGGCGTTGTTGTTGCCGTTCTCGTGCTAGTGCAAAAGCCTCTTGGGTTTGACGTTGTCGGTGCTGTTGAGAGTCCGTGTCGCGTAGATGATTGAGGCTTGCTTGATGATCGTCGCGCACGGCACATCGTAGAGTGTTTGATGTCGGTTTACTTGAGCTAGAGTGGGTGAAGTCGGAGTGTCGACTGGAGTGGGTCTTTCTTGAAGAGGACAAAGTGGAAGAAGAGCGGTTGAGCAACAAAGTGCGAATCTCGTCCACCCTTGCATCATTCTCTTGCTTGTGATCGTCGAGCTTGTAGTCGAAGTAGTCCCTTGTATGTTGCTCGGAGAGGCGCAAGTCGGCGGCGAGGTTGTCGATGCGTTCACTCACTGCTTGTTGCTCTTGATGCAAAGCACGTTGTGCACCAAAGAGGTGGCTCTTGGTGATGTAGGAGTTCATGTCGTCCCCGTGCTCAATGAAGAGTGGGTTGGTAGAAGTACTTGGCCTATCCATCATTCCAAGACAATGTGAGTGGTAGAAAGAGTAGAACGAATACCAAATGTACCTTGACCGAAGTTGAAAGTGGATCGATGATCACTCCAATGTAGGACAAGGAAATAGCACAATTGGTACTAGTTCTTGTCGGTTTCTCACACCTACACAAGTATAAGCTTATGGTGGAGCTTGGTTAGGATGGTGGAACAAAATTTGATGCAATTCTAAGTGGGCTTCAGTAATGTTGGAAAAGATTCGCAAGATGCAATGTAACAAGTAGACCAAGCATATAAGGTACATGGAAACACACACACAAAACGATAAGTGGGGTCGTGCAACCAAGGATGAGCCAAAATGTGGGATCCACAAAAATGCTCGTGTTGCACAACACTAGAGAGACGCTAGCACGATTGCACAATAGGCGGATACAAGAACTTGTGCACAACCTACTTAGCAAAAATGCAACGACTTCTATCCCAAGTAGGCTCTATGCAAGGTGTTTCTATGATATGATCCAAGATGATCTAGTATGACAATCTTAATGTTGTATGATGCTATGGTTCTTGCTTAAAAGCTCTTTGCTTATCTTTCCTTTTTGCTTAAAAGCTTGTTTGGCTCTTTGATGTTTGAGCTCTTTTCTCATGCAATGCTTGACGAACCAAGATAGCAATTGTGTATGCGATGACAACTTTGTGACACAAGAGATGATACCAAGATATGCAACAATGATGTATGTATGCTATGGGAAGTATGATCACTAAAGTGCAAAATTGTCATTGCCAGCAATACTCAATGGCTAGTCTCGATGGGTAAGCAACGCAAAGGAGTAAGGCTATGATGGCTATCAATGTAATGGCAAGAATGATGTATCACGATACCAAGACGAGGTTACCGTTCTTGCTTATGGTATGGTGTCAAAATGGTGGACCGAATACCAAGATGTAGTCAAGGTGGTCGTTGTTGATGATGCATCTGTGGCGAAGATGAGCGGTGGTGATGTTGATGTCGAAGCGTACCTAGATAGCCGAAACACAAAAGGATACGGAACCGCAACTCAAATTCTCAAAGCTCGAAGTGGAAACACGTGTCGGAGTGCGAAAAGATTAAGCAATGGTGGTGGTATGTGGAAGTGGTGATGGTGTATAGGTGGTAGGAGTGCGTATCCGGAAATGTGGGGCGGTGGTGGTGCAAAATTGAAAAAAATTAAGTTTCATCAGGGTTCGTCGGACGTCCAGGCTGGGACGGTCGTCCGGTCGTTGGACGTCCGGTGCCTGGGCAAAAATTTGGGTACGGGGTGAACAGCTAGGGTTCGTGGTTGGGAGGTGGAAATTTGTCGAATCCGGAGGATTTTGTGGATGGAAAGTGTGGAGACAAGGGGAAAAAGCTAGACCCACTCAAAACAAAGCAAATCCATGGATCCAAACCAACAAAATTTCAACACACGAACCAATCACAAAAAAAATTTGGGGCTATTTTATGGGGAATTTTCGAATTTGGGACAAAAACAACAAAAAATAGGCTAGCAACACAACGGGGAGGCTCCGAAAACGTGATCAATGTGGCTCTTGATACCAAGATGATGTAGGGTAGGACCCTAATCGGCTGATCTTTCACGAAAGGAGCGGGTCCCGCGAAGAACACGAGGAACACGAGAGGGAAAAGAGGGAAAATGCAAGGGGAAACACAAGAGGAAACACTAAACCAACACGAATAAGTCACACATGTGCTAAATCCTCGAGTACATAAGGAAAGATACACGATCCACAGACAACTAAGGACGATACAAGGGTAGCCGGTCTTCTCTGAGGAGGTCTTGATTTCTTCCCTAAAAGGGGTCTTGAATCTGCTTGGGGGATCTTCTCTGGTGGAGGCTCGAATCTCCAAGGAGAAGGTAACCAAGTGGATGAGTAAAGCTCTCACACGAAATATGAGCTAATACTTTGCTAACCCTAGCTAGAAGTAATAGGAGGTCTATATATAGTCTTAGTGCAAAAGAGGGGGGTGAAGGGGTACATGGGTTGCGGCCCAACACGAAACAACACACACGCGTCGGACATCCAGGAGTCACTGGTCATCCGGAGGCTCGAGAGGGTCCGGACGCCCGGTGCCTGTCGGACGTCTGTAAATTCGCTCGGGTGGTCTTCGGTCAGACGTCCGGTCGGGGTCGGACATCTGGGCGTCGGTCGTCCGAGCGGCGTCGGAAGTCCGTAGTTTTCGCTCTGGTGTGGAAGCGTCGGACGTCCGGTCTGGGTCAGACGTCCGGATCCTGGAGATCGTCGGACGTCTGGTCCTGGCCGGTCGTCCAGAGCCTATAGCTTCTTCTTCATCACTTCTTCTTCTCCGTCTTCACGTCCATCTTCCTCTTCTTCTTCTCCTTGATCCTTAGCTTCTCCATGGTACCTGGGTATGCACAATGTGTCCGTATGAGGTAGTAGCCATGTCTCATGTGCATCAAAGTGGGAATGTGATTGGCGAGATGTCACCTCAGTTTCAAGAGCTCTTGCACATGCTCATGTCATGGGTCCACTAGGCACTTGGTGAGACGATGGAAGGTCCATGGGGATGACCTTGGGATGCTCCGCATCAACCCGCCTGAACCTCACCCTATGCACTGCTTACTATCCAGCGCTCACCCAGTTTCGGCCCATATATGTTTTTTTATGTCGCTGCAATTATCCAGGAACTGTAGTTTTTCAAAAAACCCCTTAATGTTCATGCATTTAATATCTCGCAAATCATGCATCAGATTAAAACAAAGTATATATATGTAAAATGATTAGAATTTCATGTAGTTTCATAATATGCAAGTTTCATCCATGTTAAAAATGTTTAACTTGCTGTTTGCATTACTTTTTTATAGATGTCATGTTAAAATGGTTTATTTCATAACTAAATAACCATAGGTCCAAATTAAATGTTCTTTATATGTAAATGGGATGAAAGACCCATAGATTAACATGGTAGCATTACTTTGCATGATTAACAACTCTAAAATTGTGTATAGGGCAGAATAGTACCAAATTCAAAATATGCAAATGGGGATTTTCTAGAATTGTTGTGCTTTGTTTTAGCCTCATTTAAACTTGCCTTGATAGGTAGTTTTATCATGTTTCACCTCTTGCCATGTTAACCAACATTTAATTTTGATGGGTAGCATAAACGGGAGTGAACTAAATGATTGAATGTGGTGTACGATGTCATGTTTATGTTTGTGTGTTTACCATGTTGTTTGCTTATTTCTGGTTGTGCTTCTTCTCAATAGTTCCGATAAAGTTGCGATTGTGAGGATCCATTCGACTAGGTGGGTTCGTCTTCTTCATGGATTCAGTCTTCTTCCTAGCGGGATTTCAGGCAAGATGACCGTCACCTTGGATCTCACAACTATCTTTGCTATGCTAGTTGTCTCGATGCTATCGCTATGTCGTGCTACCTACCACTTGTTTATCAAGCCTCCCAAATTGCCATGATAGCCTCTAACGTTTTCCAACATCCTAGCAAACCATTGTTTGGCTATGTTACCACTTTGCTCAGCCCCTCGTATAGCGTTGCTAGTTGCAGGTGCAGTTGCAGGTTGTTCCATGTTGGGACATGGATTCATGGATATCATGGAATGTCACAATATCTCTTATTTTATTAATGCACATATATACTAGGTAATGGGTGGAAGGCTAGGCCTTTTGCCTGGTGTTTTGTTCCACTCATGCCGCCCTAGTTTCCTTCATACCGGTGTTATGTTCCTTGATTTGCGTCGTTAACACAATGAGGGTTTGTGGGCCCCTCTTGACAGTTCGCTTTGAATAAAACTCTTCCAACAAGGCCCAACATTGGTTTTACCATTTTCCTAATAACAACTAAAACTTGCATAGGGACTTGCCGGCCCCCGAGGTATCTTAATCAAACCCCCAGGCTAGTGCTCCTCACGAGTGTTGGTCCACCTACCTAGCAGTCGGCGGTGCCACCTTGGGGCAACTCGATGGTATTATGGCTATCGTCCACTTTGCATAGATGGTGTTGTCCTAAGAACGAGATACACGCGGCACCTATCGGGGTATCGACGCACCAGGTGGTCTTGCTGGTTTTGTTTTACCATTGTCAAAATGTCTTGTGCACCGGGATTCCGAGTCTGATCGGAGGGTCCCGCGATGGAGGATTGTCTCCGTGGATCGTGAGCTTGTCATGGGCTAAGTTGGGACACCCCTGAAGGGTTTAAACATTTGAGAGCCATGCCCGCGGTTATGTGGCAGATGGGAGTTTTTAATATTCGGTTGTAGAGAACTTGACACCAGATTCGAATTAAAATACACCAACCGCGTGTGTAACCATGATTGTCTCATTTCGAGTGAGTCGAGAAGAGAACACGGTTTGGGTTATGTTTGAACGTAAGTAGTTCAGGATCACTTCTTGGTCATTACTAGATTGCGACCGTTGCGTAGTTTCTCATCTTACTCTTGTACTCGTAAGTTAGCCACCATACAAAGCTTAGTCGCTTGCTGCAACCTCACCACTTATCCATTCCATCCCCACTAAACTTTGCTAGTCTTGATACCCATGGTAAAGGGATTGCCAAGTCCTCGTGGCTCAAAGATTACTACAACAACAATTGCAGGTACAGGTAAAGCGATGGTCTGACGCGAGTGTGATGCTTGCTTGTTGGAGTTCTCCTTCAATCAAGGGATAAGTTCCGGGTCGGGGAGCCTGGGATTAGCAGGGTGGATGTCGTTCTTCTTTTTTCGTTTGTTTTCATCCGTAGTCGGATCCTGCTCTTCTGTATGATGATTGCTATGTATTGATGTATTCATGTATTCATGTTGTAGCCTTTATTTTGTATTCTCATCTATTCAGTACATGGTATGTTGTAATTATATCCACCTTGCTATGCGCTCCAAATGCGGTTGTGGCCCAATCATGAATTCATCACGTGATTGGGATAGAATCGCATCTTGGGCGCTATAAGTTGGTATCTGAGCCTTACCGACCTTAGGAGCCCCCTTGATTGATCGAACCGTTGACATTGTTGAGTCTAGAAGAAAACTTGATGCAGAGCATCCCAAGGTCATCCCCATGGACCTACCTACATCTCTCATGACACCACTTGGACCAATGACAAGAGCCCGTGCGAGAACCATCGAGAACAAGGTTAACTCTCTCCTTGTTGAACTTCCCTTTGACCCACTTGAGACATGGCTACTACCTCAAACGGAGATGCTTTGTGTGCTTAGGTACCATGTAAGCAACCAAGGAGAATTTACGATGCAAGATGCACATCAAGAGCATGAAGAACATCTTCTCAGCTCAGAAGGCCCGGAACAACCGCCCATGCACCGCCCAACTACCGCCCGGATGGTACAACTGCTCGACCACCGGTCAACTACCGGTCAAGCTTCTGACATCAAGCGGTGCAAGGCTGTTACAACACCGGTTTATCCCTGCAACAGCCACCTGACCGATACAATTGCCCCATGCACCGGTACAACCGCTGAGCACATCCAGAAACACCTCCAGGAACCAGTACCTGAGCTCATAGCGGTACAACCGCCCCCATGACCGGTACAACCGCCCTGCCTGTGCACAGCGACAGACGTTTCACCCCATGTATCCCCCCAACTTACCCCTTCATGTACTTCGACTATATATACTTCCCCACCTCATCCTAGCTAGGGTCAGCGTTATGATAGCTCATATTAGAGATAGAGCCTCTCTCATCTGCATCGGATCTACTCCACAAGAGAGACCGCGACCCGTCTACGAAGAAGATCCACGTTGGATTCAAGACCTCCTCACAGAGAAGACCATCAAGACCTCCTCACGGAGAAGAACTGGTTACCTCTTGTATCATCCTTTGTTGATCGTGGATCATGTATCTCCCTTTGTGTTCATGGATCTAGCATATGCGTGATCATTCTTGTTGGTTTGAGTGATTCTCTCGTGTTTCCCCTCATGTTCCCCCTCGTGTTCTTCGCGATATCCGCTCCTTTTGTGAAAGATCGGCCATCTAGGGTTCCACCCTACATCAAAACTATTTTAAGTCTAGTTATATCGGAGAGTAGGAATTCTTTCTCCTCCTTGTCCCCTTCGTCGCTCTGGTGAGGACTCGTGGTGTAGGTGTTTTCCCACTCTTCTATCCTTTTTCACTCAATTTTTTTCAGGATCATGCGGGTATTGCTGGATCGTTGCGATATCATTGTGACGGGGATTCTGTCTTGGTGCCTCCTTCCACTTACGTGTTGTGGCAGTGTCCCAGGGAGTTGAGCTCTAAGGTGTTTTTTCACAGTGTTTATCGTTTTAGTTCCGAAATACCAGAGGTTGCCCACATCGAAAATGCTTCTATACTCTTTGTGGTGAGAGTAGTTTGAAGACACCCAATACTGGGGAGAGCGATCAGATGTATTGCCACATCTAGTAAATTGGATGTTTTTGAAGGTCTGAGGTACACGATTTCCGAGGTTTTCTTGGTTATGTGTTGACGGATGGACACAGTTGGAGTGTAGGATTTGTTAGTTGTGTGAGATATTTGTGCCTCCCTGTATCCTTTTCTTCATGCAAAATCGTTTTAAATCATTTTATTCTTGCAAAATCGTCATCCTTTTCTTTCAAGTTTTGATCCCGTGATATCGCGTGAAGATGCTCAACAGTTTCAAGTTCATCATTCTTCGTTCTCCGTTCTTCCCCGGTGGACTAAATTCAAGCTTCGGTGTTGATTATATCTCTCCCTTTTGTTTCACATGTTTTTGCAATGTTGGAATGTCTTATCCAAGTTGTTGTGGAATTGTCACGGTAGATGTCCTTAGTGACAGGACTTAGTCGCGAGGCCAACGCTTCTATGTGGTAGCTTGAGAGGGGTTGAGCGGGACGAGAGACACGATGTTTTACCCAGGTTCGGCCCCTCACGGTGGAGGTAAAAGCCTACATCCTGCTTCATTGATATTGATGATGATGATCACGGTTACAAGAGTGCTCTATCTCGAGAGCTATTGTCTAAACCTAACTTGTCCAACTTGTGGAACTTGTGAATCTTGTCCTTTTGGGGAGCCCTGCCCCTACTTATATATGTTGGAGGGGCGGGTTACATGTAGAGTCTTATTAGGGTTAGGACTAGTTTATCTCTAATACAAACCGGATACAAGTCCAGGTCTTAGCTCCTTGTAAGATAATGTTCCTCATGCCTTTCCTCTTAAACCAGCCCACCATTAACATAAACCGGCATGCTGGGCCTTGGGCCTTGTCATCCATCCGGAACACGCGCCGGGTCACCAATGAGTCTTCAGGCTCGTGAATCGTCATACCACTGAACTGCCAGACACGTAAACCACCAGACATGTAAACCGCCAATCACGTAAACTGCCAATCCTCGTGCGGTTTACCAATGAAACGCCTAGTCCGGCCGGGTTATACTTCCGGCCGGTTTATGCCGCGGGGTATATCCCCGACATTAGCCCCCAAGTTTAGCTTGGATTTATTCATGGTAAACTTATGCTGCAAAATAAACACAAGAACAAATTTGACAAGTTATGCTCCGGGTTAAGTATTTTTGTAAACCGGTACCTGCTCATCCTTAAGTCCTTGTTATTTCCTCCTTCTGGGAAATCCGGGTCAACAGACCAGCTTCATAATCAATTTGCCGACATTGGTTTGTCACCGAGAAATATTTTGAAGAATAACTCCTTTGACTCTGCTCCCAAAGCGCTGGTTTAAAAAATATGGGTCGGAAAATACTTATCTGATATTCAGCCGGTTTGAAGATGTAAAACTTGCCGGTTTAATATTACCAAAATGGCTGGTTTATAAATATTGATGGCGCCGTGTCATAATTGTTGTCGACACCGGGTCATGTAATTGATCTTCCTGATTTTCTCAAAACTGATAAAATGAAGATGTTCCTCCTTAATATGCATAATACCTGTAGCCCCCAAGTCTTAAGAGGAGAACATAGTGATAACTTAAGACTTGCTCCAATAAGTGTTTCAACCTTGAAGAAATCCGATTAGTTCATCTCAATCATATAAACTGAATACTCCATATATGTAGCCCCCAAGTGCCGGGTTGTCATGCTTGCAGCAACCTGGGACTTGTAATTTCCTGATGCTCATAAAAAACTTCAACCAGTGCAGCCCCCAAGGGCCGGCTCATTATAATATGATGAGTTGGGTCTTCAATAAGGTGAGCAAAAAATGTCTTCGCATTAGCCCCCAAGTGTCATGGTGCATGCTTGCAGCGACATGAGACTTGTGTATTTGATGTAATTTCAACTGAAATAATATAGCCCTCAAGTGCCCGGTCGTAAGCCTGCAGCAACTCGGGACTATTCCTTCAATTGTAGAATAAATCATATCTATTGATAATATGATAGCCATTGCGCTAAAGCGACTTTTGAAAACCTTAATCATAATACTGGTTATTGATAACCATAATAAAAATCCAGCCATGTTTGGCTATTTGAATAATATACCCAATGATTTATAAGAGCATAATTCCAATGGCGCAATCCAAATATATATTGGTGACTTATAGTCCAAAGCCAGGCCGGTTTAACAAACCTGTTTCTGCATACAACAAGTTTAAAGTGTCCTGTGACATTGAATCACATTGATAACCCAAATCTTGAGTACTGATAACTCCTTCCATATTGTGCCGGTTTATGATAAAACCATGCCGGGTTGTGATAAACACCGGTTTACTCCATAATAGGATGGTAACAGAAAATCAAACCGGGCAGATAGTCTCCGGATTAAGATTTGACCGTGTTCCGCCAATTTGACAGTGTGAACCGGTTTAAAATCTTGCCGGTTAAAAAACGCAACAAAAAGAAAGAAATATCTATCAAAGAAAATTTCAAGCAAAGGCAATGATAAAACCGTTTGCAAAAAGAGGCTTATTTGAGCTGATCAGATGGCGTTACTATGGTCGGACACGACCAAGCTCCCGATAGGTGTAGCTATGGTTCAAGTCAGCCAGGTCCCCAAATGAAACCGTGGCATTTATGCCGATCAAGTGGCATGGCAATGGTTCAGGTTCGACCAAGCCCCCAAGTGATTCTGTGGCCTTAGGCCGATCAAGAGGCATGACTGGTTCAGACGTGACCAAGTCCCCAAGTGATCTGGTGGCTCTCGCCTATAAAGAGGTATTGCATTGGTTCGGATATGACCAAGCCCCCAAGTGATATAACATGATGCTTTTGAAAAGCTAACTCAAGGGGTAAACCGGAGGCCTCTTTAGAACAACTCCGTGTGACCACACATGATGTAAAAGAACAGAGACCCCGCTTTATGAAGCAGAAGCCCCCATGTGATCAATAATATGTCAGGCCAGTAAGGCGGGATACCCATGTTTGAACCGCGCATCATGGAAGAAGGTCCTCTGTAACGCCCTCGATGCGGCTATAGCTCCCACGTGTTGAGGCACGACTTAGAGGCATAACCGCATTGAAAGCAATGTCGCAAGTTAGGCAATCTTCACAACATCCCATGTAATATAGATAATAAAAGGGGAGATACATAGTTGGCTTACACTCGCCACGTCAATCAAAGTACATAAATAGCATTACAACATTCAAACACTCATGGCCCGACTACGGCGCCAAAATAAAAGATAACCCAACATGCGACACGGTCCCAATCACCCCAACTGGGCACCACTACTGATCATCAGGGAAAGACACGTAGTAACGACGTGAGTCCTCGTCGAACTCCCACTTGAGCTCAACCGCGTCATCTGGAACGGATTCATCAGGCCCTGCATCTAGTTTGGAAGTAATCTGTGAGCCACAGGGACTCAGCAATCTCGCACCCTCGCGATCAAGACTATTTAAGCTTGCAGGTAAGGCAAGGTATAATATATGTGGAGCTGCGGCAAGCGACTAGCATTTATGGTGGCTAACCTGTTCGCAAAAGAGAGCGAGAAGAGGAGGCAAAGCGCGAGTGAGTAACTAGAGGGCAACCTGCGGCAAGCATTACTCCAACACCGTGTTCACTTCCTGGACTCCGCCGAGAAGAGACCATCACGGTAACTCACACAGTTGATTCATTTTAATTAAGTTAAGGTTCAAGTTATCTACAACCGGACATTAACAAATTCCCATCTGCCCATAACCGCGGGCATGGCTTTCGAAAGTTCAAATCCCTGCAGGGGAGTCCCAACTTAGCCCATCACAAGCTCTCACGGTCAACAAAGGAATAGACCTTCTCCCAAGACATTCCGATCAGACTCGGTATCCCAGTTCTACAAGACACTTCGACAAGTTAAAACAAATCCAGCAACACTGCCCGAATGTGCCGACAAATCCTGATAGGAGCTGCACATATCTCGTTCTCAGGGCACACTCAGATTGTCCTATGTACGGGTAGGCCAGCCCAGAGTTGCCCCTGGTGGCCACCGGCAGCTGACAGGTGGACCAACACTCAGAGGAGCACTGACCCGGGGGGGGTTTAAATAAGATGACCCTCGGGCTTCAGAAACCCAAGGGAAAAAGAGGCTATGTGGAAAATGGTAAAACGAAGATTGGGCATTGCTGGAAAAGTTAATCAAGGCGAACTATCAAGGGGTTCCCATTATCACCCAACCGCGTAAGGAACGCAAAGAAATCCGGGAACATAACACCAATATGACGGAAACTAGGGCGGCAAGAGTGGAACAAAACACTAGGCGAGAGGCCGAGCCTTCCACCCTTTACCAAGTATATAGATGCATTAAGATAACAAGGCAATATAATGATATCCCAACAAGTAAATAATGTTCCAACAAGGAACAATCTCCAATCTTCACCTGCAACTAGCAACGCTATAAGAGGGGCTGAGCAAAGCGGTAACATAGCCAATCAACGGTTTGCTAGGACATGGTGGGTTAGAGATTTGACATGGCAATTTGGGAGGCATGATAAGCAAGTGGTAGGCATCGTAGCATAGGCATAGCAAAAGAGCGAGCATCTAGCGAAGCAAAGATAGTAGTGATTTCGAGGGTATGATCATCTTGCCTGCAAAGTTGTCAGAGTTGACTGGATCCTCGAAAGCAAACTCAATGGGCTCCTTGTTAGCGAACTCGTCTCCCGGCTCTACCCAAACAAGACAAACAAACAACAAGGACACAATCAACCACGTGCAAGGCTCAAACAATATGATGCAAAGATGGTATGCTATGCGGGATGCGATATGTGATGCATATGCAAGATTTGACAAGGAATGCATGAACCTGGCCTCCACTTGGAAAAGCAAGTCTGCCACTGGAAAGATGAGATGAAATCGCTTGAAAACGATATAAAGAACACCGGAATCGGAGTTACAGTTTGGAAATGGCAAGCAATTCAAATATGACCACGTTCTGCAATTTACAGCAAGTAGCCAACTAGATGCAACAAGATGAACATGCTACAGCACCCAAACATGGCATCAAAATACATGGCAGGGATCCATTCCTGATGCTTGACAAAAGACTAGCACTGAGCTACAGCCAATTCATCCATTAACAGGTTCAAACAAGCATGGCAAAAATGCATTTGGCAAACAGATTTTAGACTTAGTGAAATTAACACTTGTCTGGAATTTCAGATCAGATAGCACACTTTGGAGCATGAAAACTATATTCTACAGGACCTTAACATGGCAAGGTAAAGCATGGAATGGAGCTACTCAAAGAGCTTAACAAAAGTCCCTTAGTGACCTTGAGCCAAAAGGGATGAGAAAATACATTTGCCATGTGAACATGGCAAAAACATAATCAGTTCTCAGACTTAGTGAAAACTGGAGCATGCTGAAACAGATATCAAGTAGGCATGTTTACGAGCTCGATGCACTCACTACAGAGCAAGTCATGACAAACTAAGCATACACCCGTCAAGAATACACAAAATACAAGCTAGACATGGCAAGACCAATAACATAGCATGCACGGATCAACTACAACATCCTCGGCAAAATTGCTAACAAGTAGACAACCTGCCAAGATTCACGAAATGACAGAAGTAGAGCTCGATTGACTCAAGCTAGGGTGCTCCATAATTCTAAACAAAGACATGGATGTATAGAGCACTACAAGATTAATAAAACATCCTTACTGATCATCCTCAAAAGAGGCACAAATCACTAGGAAACAACAAGAAGATATGGCATGTTGAGATAAACAGATCAAGGACTTGGTGGAAATGCAAGTCCCTTAAATCAGCATTAACGAATGCACCACTTTGCAAGCTTGTGCTAGTCACCACACACATCACAAAAATACATGAATTGCACCTCTGTATAGATGGCAAAACATATAACAAAACTCATGTAGAGCTCAGGGCCATATCATGCACACAATAATCATGGCAAAAATGACAAATATCTAATTGGAGTAGCAGATCTGACAATTATCTCAAATAGCACTCTTCCAACAGCATTTCGGGCATCAAGATGAACTCAAATGAAAATGATGCAGTGAGATGAAATGATGTGCTCTCTGAGGCGAACATTTTGATATGCTAAATGCCCAAAACGGAGCTACGGATGAGGAGTTATGATGCGATGAACAGGGGCAAAATATCTAGGGTTAGGGACGGAAAGTCAACCGAGACGGGATCCGGATCCAGATCTGGCCGCATGGGTTACGAGGTTCACCGGAGAGGGACTTGAAGCTCACCGGAGTCTTGCCGCGGGGAGAAGGAGGAGGCCGCCGGAGAGGGGACCAGGGCCGATGCGGCGAGGCGGCGACCTGGCAGCAGCAGGCGGTGCGGTGAGGCGGCGCCGGATCCGGTGTGGCGGGCTGGCAGCGAGGAGCGGTGCCGAGGCGAAGCGCTGACCGGCGATGGCGCTCGTGGTGGCCGGCGTTGAAGGACCTGCCGGCTCGGGCGGGGACGAGCAGGCGCGGGCGGCGCGGAGGCAAATGGGCTCGGGGGCCCGACGTGGGCTGAGCGGGCCGATGATGTGGGGCGCGGGCGCGGGCGAGTGGGGAGGTGCCACATGGCGGCGGCGGGCGCAGCGGACACGTCCGGCGCCGGCGGATGTTGTCCGGCGCACGGAGGAAGAAGAGGGCTAGGGTTTCGGGAGGAAGGGGAAGGAGAAATTCGGGGGTGTCTTTAAATAGGTATAGAGGGAGCTAGGAGTGTCCAAATGAGGTGCGGTTTTCGGCCACGCGATCGTGATCGAACGCTCTAGATGATGGATAGGGTTTTGGTTGGTTTTGGGCCAAATGGAGGGGTGTTGGGCTGCAACACACACGAGGCCTTTTCGGTCCCTCGGTTAACCGTTGGAGCATCAAACGAAGTCCAAATGGTACGAAACTTGACAGGCGGTCTACCGGTAGTAAACCAAGGCCGCTTGGCAAGTCTCGGTCCAATACGGAAATGTTTAATCCCCACACACGAAAGAAAGGTATAATTGACCACCGGAGGAGAACGAAGCGCCGGAATGCAAAACGGACAACGGGGAAAAAGCTCGAATGCATGAGATGAACACGTATGCAAATGCAATGCACATGATGACATGATATGAGATGCATGACAACGATAACAACACATGGAGACAAAAACCCGAACCCAAGAATATAAAATAACTTAACGCCGGAAACGGCAAGAGTTGGAGTACATATTGGGAAAATCATATCCGGTGTGTTACAACACTCCACCACTACGAAAGGATCTCGTCCCGAGATCTAGGACGGAAAGAACGCCGGGTAATTAGAACGGAGGTGATCCTCGCGTTCCCAGGTAGCTTCACGGTCGGAATGGTGTGACCACTTGACTTTGAGGAATTTGATTAAATTGTTGCGAGTCTTGCGTTCAATTTCTTCAAGATTAGCAACGGGGTGCTCACGATAAGAGAGATCTTCTTGGAGATCAATGTCCTCGAAGATGATGGTGCGGTCAGGAGTCCTAAAGCACTTTCGGAGCTGAGAGACATGGAACATGTTGGGGATATTACTACTGGGCGTAAACCGGCCTATCTGGGCCGGATTAACTTCATCAGTAGTTAAGAAGGTTAAAGCCCATGAAGATAGATGAGGGCTCAAGACCCATAATCGGTTGAGAGCCTATAGCCTTAAACCGGCGTCAATATGTAACTTGTATTGTAAGTTAGGAATAAGTAGAGACCAAACCGGATACATCTATGAGCCGGTGTTGGGACTCTGTAAACCGACGGGCGTCACCCATGTATATAAGGGGACGACCTGGCGGCGGTGCAAGGACAACAGACACAACTCGAGACATAGGCGAAGCTTCTTTGCTCCCTAGTCATCGAAACACCCATCAATTCCATCATAACTAGACGTAGGCTTTTACTTTCATCGAAGGGGCCGAACTAGTATAAACCCTCTTGCGTCCTTGTGTCCGCTTTAACCCCTTCAAGCTAACCCGTCGCGATGGCTCCACGACTAAGTCCTTTCTCTAGGACATCTGCCGTGACAAAACCACGACAGTTGGCGCCCACCGTGGGGCTATGGCACGATGGTTTCCGGTTCTTGGAGGGCCGCTTTGAAGGACTCGAGGGCTACGCTATAGGACAGATGACTAAGAGTCGTCGCGGCAAGCTCTACATCAACGACGCAGGCTGGGGCCCCGAGGCCGGCTCAATTGAGTACGGGTACCGGGTCCCCTTCGGTAGCATTCACGTTTTCATTGGCAAGATCGGTGAACCGGGCCCTGAGACAGACATCTGCACCGACCTCGTCGAGACGGCTCAGCGTGCGCGATCTGCCCGGGTTAAACCGGCCATGAAGCATGCCTTCGTGGGAATGATCCATGGAGGGAGTTATGAGGACGGATCAGAGCTTCGCGGGGTGACTGCCGTTTATTCCGGTGACGAATCTTCTCCCGGAGAAACCGAATCTCTTTATCAGCTACAAGATGGCCGGATTGAGAGCTGTTCCGATGGCGATAGTATTCCGGACCCCTCTGATCTGCCTAACCGGGTTGGGATATTCATGACCGGAACACAAGCAGCGCTTCATTCTTCGACAGCTGCGGCAACAATCTCCGGTTCAGCAGGGGCAACGGCTGCCGGGGCAGGAGGCCCTGTGCGCCCGCCGGCTCACGTTCTGTCAGAACTATTTGATGCATTGGCTGTGCTTATGGCAGAAGTTAATCCGCCAGATCAGGACGCTCATAACATGGAGATCGCAAAGGTAAAGGAACAAATCACCCAGGCCAAGACGGATCTGGCGGCTAAGGACACCAGAATGGCCGCAGAGCGGGCCGCTTTAGACGCACAGACCTATAGGCTTATGTTGGACCAGAGCGCGTCGCATGAAGTCATGAGGAGGAAGCACTGATCTCGCTTACCTCCGGTTTTCGAGGCCATAGACCTTTTCAACACTCCAGGACCAAGCACTGGCAATCCGCTGGAGGGGAACCGGGCAGAAGCCCCTGGGACCGGTGCACCGGTTCAGCCCCGTCAGATGAACCCACCTCGTCAAAACGCCGTTATACCTCAGGATGCTTTAACACCTCCGGGTCATTACTCCAACCCAATGGACAATCTTGTTGCCGCTGCTGCACGGCTGGAGGCCATTCCAATTGAAGGTGGCTCGCTGCAGGCAGTAGAGACGCGACGGGTCAAGGAACTGCTGAGGACAGCTTTGGCCCAACAGGAAGCGTACTCGTACAGCCGCGACCGGATCCACTCGACCCCCCGTCCAAGCCGGAGCTATAGCAGACATACGGAGGAACCAGCAGTGTCGAGTAATGAACGACGTGGAGCACCCCATGGCAACAACCCGGCGGGTGGTGCTGATGACGCTCAGGAAGTGGTGAACCGGGCCCGAGCGCGCAGGGAGGCCGAGTTAGCCGCACAGCATCAGGCTCGGTAGCTCACGCCGGTTCGTCCAACCATCTCAATCGAACCTGGTGTTGCTTCCAGTTCTTTGAGGGTGCATTGCCTTATCCCCGCTTTACGCAATGTGCGCCTGCCCAAGGATTTCAAAGGCCCGCACAAGGTACCAAATTACACGGCGGATCAACCTCCAGAGACTTGGGTGGAGAACTATGAGATGGCCATGGAGATGTTGGATGTTGATGACACGACGTGTGCGAAATACTTCACCATGCTGCTTGAAGGAACGGCCCGTACTTGGTTAAAAAGCCTGCCAGCTAATTCTATCAGTTCATGGGCCCAATTGCGAGCCCGGTTTATCAACAATTTCAAGGATACCTGTAAACAGCCTATGTCGATAGTGGACTTAGCTGCAGGCGTCCAGGAGGAAGGAGAATCAACGACTCATTGGGTGCGCCGGGTTTCACGAGTGTTGTACTCCTCAGACCACATCAACGCTGACACTGCAGTATTAACCCTAGAAGGCAACTGCCGGTTTGGGCCCCTGAGGTTGAAATAAGCGTCATTGCACCGACATGGGGACCCTCATGGACGCTTTGGTAAAATATGTTGATTCTGATAGTACCAAGGATCCCGAATCTGATGATGACAAGACAGGGAAGGGGAATAAGAACAGCAGCTCCAAAGGTCAGCAGCATCACTGGGTAGGCAATGGTGGAGGAGGCAAGCGTAAAGCGGATGGTAACATGGATTTTGTGGCTAATACCAACACATAGGACAATGGCCAGCGGCGCAAGGGTAGGCCAAAAAATCGTAGTGGAGCACCCAACCCTAACCCAAACCGCCTAAACTATCTGCTAAGCCAGCCCTGTCCAAGACATGGGACGAAGGAGGAGCCAGCAAACCACCTTTGGAAGGATTGCTTTATTATGCAGGAGTTCAAGAATTCTAATAATTTCCGGTATGATCACGGATCTGGTGGTGGCTCAGGGTCCGGGCCGGGTTACGGTGGAGGAAGTTCCAGTTCAGGATTTAATGGTAATCCGGGCGGACATAATGGCCAAAATAATCAGAACAACCAGGGTGGTTACAACCAACAACAGCAACAGTCAGGTTACCAGAGCAACCCAAAGCAGTTGAGTAGTGGGCAGTACCATGTCTTTACCACTAGCTTGGAAAAGCGAGACCGGAAGGTTCAGAGACGGGCACTCAACTCTGTTGAACCGGCCACACCCCGTTATCTACGTTGGTCTGAACAGCCAATCATATGGAGCAGAGAAGATCACCCACCCCAGGTCGATAATCCGGGTCAGTTGGCTCTGGTGGTGGCGCCTCAGGTGGGAGGTTATAAGTTCACCAAGGTGCTCATGGATGGAGGGAGCAGCATTAACATCCTATACTATGAAACCTTCCGTCGTATGGGACTAACAAATAAGAATCTCAAACCGTCCAATACAGTATTCCACGGTGTAGTGCCTGGCAGATTAGCATATCCCGTTGGTAAGATAGATCTTGAAGTGGCCTTTGGGGATGATCATGATTCCAGGTCGGAGACATTGACGTTTGAAGTGGTGAAAATCCAAAGTCCATATCATGCCCTGTTTGGGCGACCGGCATACGCCAAGTTTATTGCTCGACCCTGTTATGTGTATTTGCAGCTCAAGATGCTGGGTCACAAGGGGACAATAACGGTTCACGGAAGCCGCAAAATCGCTTTGGAATGTGAGGAAGGAGATGCGGCTTATGCAGAGTCAGTTTGTGCCACCGAGGAGTTGAAATACTATAAAGACAATGTTGATCCGGCGGACATGACGCCGTTGAAGAAGCCAACTACAGAGCATGATCCGGCCCTGAAGTTCAAATCGGCAGCAGAAACTAAGCTTGTTGACTTCGTACCTGGTGATTCGTCCAAGCAGTTCAGCATCAGTGCCAACTTGGATCCAAAATAGGAAAGCGCGCTCATCGAGTTCATCCGTGAGAATCGGGACATTTTTGCATGGAAGCCCTCTGACATGCCAGGTGTACCGAGGCAACTTGCTGAGCACACACTTAATGTGGATCCTAAATATAAACCGGTGAAACAGTTCCTCCGCTGGTTTAACGAAGAAAGACGCAAGGCAATTGGAGAAGAAGTAGCCAGGCTCTTAGCAGCTGGCTTTATTGTTGAAGTTTTTCACCCTGAGTGGCTTGCCAATCCGGTGCTAGTCCTCAAGAAAAACGGCACCTGGCACATGTGTGTGGATTACACAGATCTTAATAAGGCTTGTCCAGCAGATCCTTTTGCTCTCCCCCGTATTGATCAAATTATTGATGCTACGGCGGGCTGTGAGCATGTAAGTTTTTTGGATGCATATTCTGGCTATCATCAGATCAAAATGGCAGTTAAGGACCAGGAGAAGACAACATTTATAACTCCCTTTGGAGCCTTCTGCTATGTGTCTATGCCCTTCGGGCTCAAGAGTGCCCAGGCAACTTACCAACGGTGTGTACAAAATTGTCTTCACAAGCAGATTGGCCGTAATGTACATGCTTACGTGGATGATATCGTGGTTAAATCCAGGGAGAAGGAGACTCTAATTGATGATTTGAGAGAAACCTTTGATAACCTCAGAACATACAAGATGATGCTTAATCTAGACAAGTGTGTCTTTGGTGTACCGGCGGGCAAGCTATTGGGTTTTCTAGTGTCCAACAGGGGAATTGAGGCTAATCCGGAGAAGATCACGGCTATGACCTCCCTGGCTAAACCGAAGTGTATCAACGATGTTCAACGCCTGGCAGGCTGGATTGCTGCACTAAGCCGGTTTATCAATCGCCTGGGTGAGAAGGCAATCCCTTTGTATCAGATGTTGAAAAAGACGGATCAGTTTATCTGGAGTCCTACTACTGATGAAGCATTTGAGGACTTAAAGCGGCAATTGGCCAATCCGCCTGTGCTCGCCGCTCCCGTTGACAAGGAACCGTTACTGCTATATGTTGCTGCTAATGTTCGGGCGGTCAGCGTAGCTATTGTGGTGGAGCGAAAAGAGGCAGGCAAGGAGCATCCGGTTCAACGTCCGGTCTATTATATCAGTGAGGTGCTCATTGAGTCCAAACAAAGGTATCCGCATTGGCAAAAGCTGGTGTATGGAGTTTTTATGGCAAGCCAGAAGCTTAAACAATATTTCCAAGGGCACTCAATTACGGTAGTCAGTTCTGCTCCTTTGGGAGATCTCATCCAGAATCGGGAAGCAACTGGCCGGATTGCAAAGTGGGCCATAGAGCTGGGGCCGTACGGTTTGGAGTATGTGCCTCGAACAGCGGTTAAGTCTCAAGCACTTGTTGATTTCATCAATGATTGGACGGAAATGCAAGCACCTTAAGAAAAGCCGGATCATACGTATTGGACCATCCATTTTGACGGATCCAGGCAGTTGGAAGGCTCGGGGGCTGGAGTCGTATTAACTTCCCCACGAGGTGATAAGTTTTGTTATGTTCTCCGTTTAATGTTCCCTTGTACTAACAATGTAGCTGAGTATGAAGCCTTGCTCCATGGTCTCCGGATGGCTAAGGAGATGAATCTAAGTCGAGTTAAGTGCTTCGGTGACTCGGACCTTGTGGCTCAGCAGGTGGCTGGCCCTTGGGACTCCAAGGACCCACTCATGGCAGCCTATCGTCGTGAGGTGGATATTGTTGCAGGTTATTTCAGAGGCTATCAGGTGGACCATGTGGACCGGCGGAAAATGAAGCGGCGGACGCTTTAAGCCGGCTGGGCTCTCAGCGCAAACCGGTCCCGCCCAATGTTTTTCTGGATGTGCTGCACAACCCGTAGGTGAATATCGCTGGTGAAGAGGATTTGGCTATTCCTAATCCGGAGGCTCAATTGGTAGCAGTTCTTCATGTTATTACGGATTGGACGCTTCCTTACCTGGCGTACAAGAACCGGGGCGAGTTGCCAGAAGATGAGATTCTGGCCCGGTAGATAATCCGGCGATCCAAGTCCATGGCTGTCATCAACGGTGAGTTGCATCATTGCACTGTATCAGGAGCTTTTCAATGTTGCGTGTCTCCTGAAGAAGGCCGTGAAATTTTGCGTGAGATCCACGAAGGAGATTGTGGTCACCATGCCGGTTCAAAGTCTCTGGTGGCTAAAGCGTTTCGCCATGGTTTCTATTGGTTAACCGCTCATGCTGATGCGGAGGATCTGGTCAGACGATGTGATCGTTGCCAAAGGTTTTCAAGACGTGCTCATGTACCGGCTCAAGAATTGAGAATGATTCCAATTACTTGGCCGTTTGCGACTTGGGGGCTAGATATGGTTGGGCCTTTCAAAAGGTCCAAATATAAGAAGACCCACCTCCTGGTGGCGGTTGACAAGTTTACAAAGTGGGTGGAGGCAGAACCTGTTAGCAAGTGTGATGCGGCCACGGCGGTTCAGTTCATCAAAAAGGTGATTTTCCGGTTTGGCTTTCCGCACAGTATTATCACAGATAATGGTACCAATTTGTCCAAAGGTGCTATGAAGGAGTTCTGCGAACGGGAGCACATCCGGCTCGACGTTTCATCAGTGGCACATCCACAGTCCAATGGTCAAGCAGAAAGAGCTAATCAAGAGATATTGAGAGGCATCAAGCACCGGCTCATGGTTCCTTTGCAGAGAACGCCGGGTTGTTGGGTAGAAGAATTACCATCTGTGTTATGGAGCATCAATACAACACCCAACAGATCAACAGGATACACACCGTTCTTCATGGTTTATGGAGCGGAGGCGGTTCTCCCCAGTGATATCCGTCATGATTCACCTCGTTTCACGGCTTATATTGGAGCGGACAATGAGATAGCACGGCAAGATGCTTTGGACCGGTTGGATGAAGAGTGTGACATCGCAGCCGCCCGATCGGCGATTTACTAGCAGGATCTTCGTCGTTATCACAAGCGCCGAGTCAGAACCAGAGCCTTTCAGGAAGGAGATTTGGTGCTTCGGCTCATCCAAGATCAGACTGGTATGCATAAGCTATCCCCACCTTGGGAGGGGCCTTTCGTGGTCAGCAAGAATCTGCACAACAGGTCGTACTATCTGATCGATATTCGAGAGCATAAGGACTCACGTACATCAGAGGAGGAGACTAGCAGGCCATGGAATATAGCTCATCTTCGGCCTTACTATACCCGAGCCGTTGGCTATACTTATGTACATATTACGACAATGTATATACTATGATAATAAACCGGAACCTCAGCTAAAGCGGGGTATCTGTTCTTTTACATCATGTGAGGTTACACGGAGTTGCTCTAAAGCGGCCTCCGGTTTACCCCTTGAGTTCGCTTTGCTAAAAGCATCGTGTTATATCACTTGGAGGATTGGTCGTGTCCGAACCAATACCATGCCTCTTGATAGGCGAAAGCCACCAGATCACTTGGGGACTTGGTCATGTCTGAACCAGTCATGCCTCTTGATCGGCCTAAGGCCACAGAATCACTTGGGGGCTTGGTCGAACCCGAACCATGACCACGCCATTTGGTCGGCATAAATGCCACAAGAATCACTTGGGGACCTGGCTAACTAGAACCATAGTTACACCTAACGGGAGCTTGGTCGTGTTTGGCCATGGTTACGCCATTTGATCAGCTTAAATAAATCTTTTTTGGCAAACGTTTTTGTCGTTGCTTTTGCTTCATACTTTTCTTTGAAGGGTTTTTTTTGCTTTTCATTGTGTTTTTTAACCGACAAAGTTTTTTAACCAATCAATTGACGGAACACAGTTCACGTCAATCCGGAGACTATTTGTCCGGTTTGATCCTTGTTGTTAACATCCTCTTATGGAGTAACATGGTGTTTATTATAACCCGGCACGGTTTACATGGTAAACAGTGTCATATACATATACAGGAGTTGTTATTTCCTCCAACAGTGTGGGTTTGCAAAACTCCGCTTCAAGGTTGGCCAAGCCAACTTCACACTCAACGATGGCAGGTATTATGTATCTCAAAAATTTGATCATATACTTAAAATTTTGTTTTGGATGTTTTGACTTTATATATACAGACATCATATTCCGCCTGACGGTACAACCGCGGTGGCACTTGACGAATTTCTTATTTCAGAAAGTGTTTTGGAAAGTTCATTACCACAGGAAGAACAAGTTATGCACGAAGGCATATCAACATCAAAGGTATCAGCTAGCCTATTACAAGGCAACATGGTGCCCATAATAACATAATTGTTTTTCACAAAGGAGAGGCAGTTTTAAAACCGGCTTCCGGTTTAAGCTTGGCCACCAGCCTGGCCTGATGGTTGTGGGTCATCCTGCGCCGCTCCAGCTTCCGTTTCTCTACCCAGTGGCTGGAAATCCACAGTTGTCCAGTCGATTCCCATTAATGCTTGAAAAACAGCTTCATCATGGATTAGCAATGACGGTCAATATCGGGAGCGTAAGTATGCTTACGGATTGGAGGGATCAGATTTTCCGATTCATGGATTGGTGCAGCTATTCGCTTGTTCTGGCTGTCATATTGGGCTTGATAATGAGACAAGTCTGCTTCCTCAGCCAGTTGACAAGCTAGCGGACGTACCTCCCAGTTTATTGCTCGCAAATCCGCTTCACCAAATTCTGACCCGTCTTCCTTCAAGCTGGGATAGCCCTGAGCCGCTTCAATAGGATCAAAATCCGGCACCCAGGCTTTTGCTCGGATTAAAGCATTGATTGCACCGGTTCAAGCAGCAGATTTCTTCAGCTCTTCAACCCGGGCAGGAAGCACTGACAGTTTCATCAGAGTATCTTGAATCAAAGTGGGCGCCGGTTTGTTATGAGACGCAGTACAGATGATCCGCTGGGCACCAGTATACAATTGTTCAACCAAGGTATAGGCGGCTTTCAATTTCTTCCGCACATCTGACCCCAAGTGACCAATGCGTGTCCTTGAAATACCATAAAGGGTTAATAAACCGGCAACTCTGTAAGAAGGCAGAACCAATTCAGAAGGCAAGCTGGCTTACCAAAGATAGCAGTGGTCATGGCATGAACGTGCCGCTTTATGCTAGTCAGTTCATCTGTCACTGGTTTTAGTGCAGGCCTCGGCATCCTCTGCTCGTTTGATCAAAGCGGACTTTTCAGTGGCCCAATCCGCCCGTTTCTTCTTGAAGTTCTCCTTAAGTTGTTCCATGGCGCTTAAGGCACTGGCCTATTCCTCTTTTGCTTTGGAGGTTTCAGCCTGTTGGGTTTTTCAGGTTTTCCTGCAGATCGATGACTTGGTTTTCTTTCGCCTTCAGCTCCGCCTGCAGGCATACAGATATATGTTTCAACAAATCGGTAGAAGGATTCAAGTACCAACCACATAACAAGTTATGCGCTTAGCACTTGGGGGCTAATGCGTATTCGATCTTCATCTTTCAATGTTTACAAAGTCCCAAGATCAATACAAGCATTCAACTTGGCACTTGGGGGCTAATGGCTATTTGATCATATGTATTCTGATGCGGCAGTTTCAATTACTTAAAGTACCGGTTTAACTACACTAAGTTGAACCGCCCTTGGGGGCTACATCAGCAAATTTTCAAAGCATCAAGGTTTATATTATTAAGTCCCGGTTTGAAAGAATATTTCAAACCGGCCCTTAGGGGCTAGGAGAGTCAGCAAGAATGAAAGCATACAAGCAGGAAGGAGCATATGGAAGTTACCTCATATTTATCTTTCATCATGTTAACCAGACCGGCTTCATAGTCACGGCTGGTATACAGCCGGTTCAGATAGCCGGAATGGATATCTTGGGCGTTCAGAGCAGCGTAAGTCGTCAGATCGGCGTTCCACTTGCCTTTGCCAAAAGCAGCAAACTCTTCCTTGGCAAATGTTTGGATAAAGCAACAGGGTTGCTTGGCTCAGTATGGACAGTACCAGTAATGACAACCTCATCATCCTTGGTACCGTCGGTTTGCACTGGAGCTGTTGGCTTGTCAGTAGGGTTTGCTGGACCGGTGGAGCGTTCAATCCGGATGCAACATGTGGGCTGATGGATAGGACCTGAGGTATCAGTAGGTATCTCTTCAGCAATAAGATCATCATCTGGCTGCGGTGGATCATTGGGAATATCCTTAGGAATAGCCACTTCAAGATTGGATGTTTTGCCTGGTTCAAGAATGACATCTTCTTCAGCCGCTTTGTCCAGGCGGGCCTTCTTGCTTGTCCTAGGTTTGGCCCTGAGAAGAATAACAAAATTAAATACAACATATGTTCTAAGGCAATATACTGCAAACATCACAATAAATATAGCTTACCCAAGCACCGTTTTGAGCGGTGGGAGCTGAGTAGCCGATGACTCGCCAGAAGATGAGTGGGAAATAACCTGGTAATCGGAGTCAGACGGATTAAGAGGTTGACGAAAGCAGCCCGCTTTAGGACAAGCACTGACAAGCGAATTAGAGACCTCGAAATGACGTTTCCGAACCGGACTGTTCGGTAAACCGGCGGAGGTAACTACCTGGCCGCTGTGCCGGGTGGTGCGGCGAGCTTCGTGTTGTTGAGTCTTCATAAGAAGTTTAGGATCCAAATAAGCAAGAGGATGAGAAAATTTAACTTTCCGGTTTGCCTGACGGATTTTTTGTGAAGGCAAAGTTTCTGAATCGGAAAGAGAGAATAATTACCTCTGCAACATCCGCGTGGCTGGCTTCGGCATCATCCTGACAAATATCATCATCAATAAGACGCATGAAAAATAAACCAAGTGAGTCAAGCTCTACCTCAAAGTCCGGATTATCCACCTCATCATCAGGGGCCGGATTAGAAGATGCAGTGGTTCTTTTCCTGTGGGCAGTCTTTTTCACAGCTTTAGTCTTTTGCCGGATTGCTCTTTCCGGTTTGTCTGGTTTTCTCTGGTTTCTCCTGCGGCAGCTTTTTGCTCCAAAACGGATCATCGCCCTGATTATGCAGACACTGATGTTACAAACAATGACCAGACATATCAATAATAGATTCAACAAAGAGAAAAATCAAAGTCGTACAGCTGGCGGTTTGTTGGTGGCACAGAAGGGAAGCAGGCTGGTTCTAGCGTAGACATGTTCCGGTTCATTCAGTATCTTGCGCACAACCTCTGTGATTTCTTCACCAGAGAGTTGGAGTTTTGAATGTCACAGTGGGTCATCAACACTATTAGTATACTCGCACATTAAACCGGAGCACCGACTAAGGGGCAGTATGCTCCATGATATCCAACAGCGAGCGAGATCAACACCGGTTAAACCGTTGGCCATAAAGGCTCTGAGGTTTGAGGGAAAGGGTGTGTATTGCTGAGCTGCTCCGGACGAAAGCTAGGCAAGGGATTCTCACCAGTAGGGGAGGTGTCTTTGCAGTAGAACCATGTCTGATTCCACTCCTTGGGGTGACTGTGCAGCTTGGCGTGAGGGTATGTGACCTCTTTCCTTTTCTGAATTGCCATGCCACCCAACTCCGTATTAGAGCCATCAATAAACTCGGTACGGCAGTTTAGATGGAAAAGATCTCTGAATAATTCCACTGTGGTCTCCTCTTGAAAGAACACCTCACAGAGTACTTGGAAGTGGCACATATTGGTAACAGAGTTGGGGCCAGTGTCTTGCGGATGGAGTTGGAAATCGGCTAAAACATCCCGGTAAAATTTAGAACCGGGCGGCTTAAAGCCCCGGGCTAAGTGATCTACAAAAACAACAACCTCTCCTTCTCGAGGTGTGGGAGGGCATTCTTTGCTAGGAGCTCTCCAATGGATGGTATCTTTACTGCCTAAAGCGCCAATCAGGACTAGATCATCTAGTTGATCCTCTGTGACGCGAGAAGGAACCCAATTGCACTCATATACTTGCTTGGCCATGATGGAATCTACAAGGCAGAAGATCCCGGTTCAAAAATGCATTTAATCAAGGTACGTTGGTATGGGCACTGTTAAACCGGAAACAGAATTATCTAAACCGGAGGTTCATGAAGCAACCAACATCCGGCGGTTCAACAAGGGGACTAATGGTATATACCGGTTTGTCAAATTTTTCTACAAAGTTAAACCGCCTGGTCTAAGCATTGAACAGTCAAGACTTCAAATGAGTAAGTACACAAAAACAGATTTCACAAGATTATACTACAGCTTTGGATCTGGAACATGTTTATAAAGGAGATAAATATTCAAGGCCCAAAAGGAGCAGTGCCGAATAAACAAGCGAAGGTACGGATAAGATCTATGGTCTTAATATGCGAAAGTGAAAACGGAGGATTAAAACTACTGCTACACAGAGCGAAGATTAACAGACTCATCTAAGGATCTATCATATGAACAAGAAGCAAGCGATGAACACGGGAGAACATGGAAACCCTAGAACAGATCTATGATGGAAAGGATAGAAGACTTACCGGAGCTGATGAAGAAGCGGAAGGTCGCCGCGGTGCTCTGGTATGCTCAGGGTGATGCAGCAGCCAAGGTTGGTGCAGAGGTCGACGGCGACGGCGGAGCTCCGAAGACTGGGCGACGCGAGGAAGATGGAGCAGAAGGGCACAAAGGGGAAAAAGAAATGACCCTTCGGTCCTATTTATAAAGCAAGGGACAAGGATCAGGCGCGAAAATCAAGGGGGCGCAAGTTTGGAAACAGAGTTGTCGCCTCGATTATTGAACATCTATTAAACAAGAAGGTATCATGGATAATTTCTTTATGACAGATGACGTCACGCCGGTTTACAGCAATCAGAGAAGATGACATCATGGCGGTTCACCAAACTACAAGAAGATATTCAAGATGACATTTTTGCTAAGGATTGACATGAACCTGTTCAAATCAATCTGGGGCCTAATGTTGGGGATATTACCACTGGGCGTAAACCGGCCTATCTGGGCCGGATTAACTTCATCAGTAGTTAAGTAGGTTAAAGCCCATGAAGATAGATGAGGGCTCAAGACCCATAATCGGTTGAGAGCCTGTAGCCGTAAACCGGCGTCAATATGTAACTTGTATTGTAAGTTAGGAATAAGTAGAGACCAAACCGGACACATCTATGAGCCGGTGTTGGGACTCTCTAAACCGACGGGCGTCACCCATGTATATAAGGGGACGACCCGGCGGTGGTTCAAGGACAACAGACACAACTCGAGACATAGGTGAAGCTTGTTTGCTCCCTAGTCATCGAAACACCCATCAATTCCATCACAACTAGACGTAGGCTTTTACCTTCATCGAAGGTGCCGAACTAGTATAAACCCTCTTGCGTCCTTGTGTCCGCTTTAACCCTTCAAGCTAACCCATCGCGATGGCTCCACGACTAAGTCCTTTCTCTAGGACATCTGCCGTGACAAAACCATGACAGAACACGTCATGCACATTTGCAAAGTTTGAAGGAAGCTCGAGTTGATAGGAGAGATCGCCTCTCTTGCTGACAATCTTGAAAGGTCCCATGTATCTAGGGGCAAGCTTCCCTTTGATACCGAAGTGACGAGTGCCTTTCATTGGAGAGACGCAGAGCTAAACATGATCTCCGATCTCGAAAGCCAAATCACGGTGCTTACTATCATAGTAGCTCTTCTGGAGGGATTGGTCTGCTTTGAGGTTATCTCAAATGACTTTGCACATTTCCTCTGCCTCTGTGATTAATTCATTTCCCAGAAGTTGACGTTCACCGGTTTCAGACCAGTTGAGAGGGGTACGACACTTCCTGCCATACAGAATTTCAAATGGGGCCTTGCCCGAACTTGCTTGAAAACTGTTGTTGTAGGACAATTCAGCATAAGGAAGACAATCCTCCCACTTCATGCCGAAGGAGATCACACAAGCCCTAAGCATATCTTCAAGAATCTGATTGACACGCTCGACTTGACCGCTAGTTTGCGGATGGAAAGCTGTGCTGAAGCGGATGTTGGTGCCCATGGCCTTCTGGAAAGATTCCCAAAACTTGGAGGTAAAGATGCTGCCATGATCTGAAGAGATCACTTGTGGAATACCGTGCAGAGAGACCATTCGAGAGGTATAGAGTTCCGCCAGTTGAGATGTAGTGATTGACTCTTTGATAGGCAGAAAGTGAGCCACTTTAGTGAGTTTGTCGATGACAACGAATATAGCATCATTGCCACGCTTGGCCTTTGGAAACCCAGTCACGAAGTCCATCTCAATGTGGTCAAACTTCCATTCTGGAATGGAAAAAGGTTGGAGGAGACCAGCTGGCCTTTGGTGTTCTGCCTTCACTCTTCTACAGACATCACATTCATTCACGAACTGAGCAATCTCGCGCTTCATTCGAGTCCACCAATAAGCCTGCTTGAGGTCCTGATACATCTTCGTGCTCCCAGGGTGGATGGAGAGGAGAAAATTGTGAGCCTCGTTCATGATCACTTTACGAAGGTCACCTTTGGGCACAACAATACAATCCTCGAAGAAGAGAGTATCCTTGTCATCAAGGCGGTAGCACTTGTACTTGGGTTGACTCTTGGCAATCCCAATCTTCACCTTTTTCACCATAGCATCAAGAAGCTGGGCTTGGCGAATCTGGTCTTCCAAGGTAGGAGAGACTTGAAGGTTGGCGAGGAAACCTTGAGGAACAACTTGCAGATTAAGTTTGCGGAAAGCTTCACAAAGCTCGGGTTGATAAGGCTTGAGAATAAGACTGTTGCCATAAGCCTTCTTGCTCAATGCGTCAGCAATCACATTGGCCTTGCCTGGAGTATACTCGATACTTGGATTATACTCTTGAATCATTTTGACCCATCGAGTCTGCCTGAGGTTGAGATCAGGCTGAGTGAAGATGTACTTGAGACTCTTGTGGTCAGTGAAAATGTCCACTTTTCTTCCCAATAAGAGATGTCTCCAAGTCAAAAGAGCATGCACAACTGCCGCCAACTCGAGATCATGAGTGGGGTAGTTCTTCTCGTTGGGCTTCAACTAGCGAGAGGTATAAGCCACAACTTTCTTCTTTTGCATCAACACTGCGCCGAGACCTTGGAGAGAGGCATCACAAAAGACCTCGTACGGCTTGGATTCATCAGGAGGAGTCAGAACTGGAGCAGTGACCAATTTCTCTTTCAAAGTGTTGAAAGCAATGTCACACTCCGGAGACCAAACGTACTTGATGTGCTTCTAGAGAAGATTTGAGAGAGGCTTCGCGATCTTAGAAAAGTTTTCAATGAATCTTCGACAGTAGCTTGCGAGACCAAGGAAGCTACGGAGTTGCTTCACGTTCTGAGGTGGTTCCCAATTCACAATTGCAGACACCTTCTAAGGATTCACCGCAATGCCCTTGGCAGAGATGATATGGCCAAGATAAAGAACCTCATCGAGCCAAAATTCGCACTTGGAGAACTTGGCGTAGAACTTGTGTTCCCTGAGCTTATCGAGTACCAAACGCAAGTGCTTGGCATGATCTTCCTTGTTCTTGAAAAAGACCAGAATGTCGTCGAGATAGACCAAAACGAAGTCATTCGTGTAGGCGTTGAAGATGAAGTTCATCATGCGAGAGAAAGTCGGAGGAGCGTTGACGAGGCCAAAAGACATGACAGTGTATTCATATGAGCCAAAGCTTGTCCTGAAAGCCGTCTTGGGAATATCTTGCTCACGGATTCGGATCTGATGATAACCCATACGGAGATCAAGCTTGGAGAATACTTGGGCACCTTTGAGTTGTTCGAACAGCTCGTTGATGTTGGGAAGTGGGTATTTGTTCTTGATGGTCTTCTTGTGCAATGGACAGTAATCAACACAAAGTCGGTCCGTTCCATCCTTCTTCTTCACAAAAAGAACACCACAACCACATGGAGAAGAACTAGGTCGGATGAGGCCCATTCTCTCTTGAACATCGAGTTGCTTCTTCAGCTCCTTCAACTCTTCAGGTCCGAGCTTGTAAGGACGCTTGCAAACCGGTTCCGTGCCAGGCTCAAGATCGATGACGAATTCAACTGTCCGGTGCGGAGGCATTCCTGGAAGCTCTTCTGGAAAGACGTCTTGATATTCGCAAACGACTGGAATTTGCGATATAGCATCTAGTTCACCCTTCTCATTGAGAGAAAATAGACGGATGGTATCATCACAAGCGGCAAAGACAATTACATCCTCAGACGAATGAGTCAATTGAATCTGCCTGGCTGCACAATCAATGCGCCTTGTGCTTAGAAAGCCAATCCATTCCGAGAATAAGATCAATATCCGAGTTACCAAGAACCATTGGAGAAGCCACAAACTTGTAGTCACCCAAGGTGATAGTAACATCCGGAACGATGGAGTCAGCATGCATGCGCTTACCGGGAGAGACAACTGCTAACGGACAAGGAAAAACTTGCGAAGTCAATTCATGCCTAGATGTAAACGGTCTTGAGATGAAACAATGCGATGCACCAGTGTCAAAAAGAACTTTAGCTAGAATATCGTTAACAGGAATGTTACCCATGATGACATCTGACGAGTCCTCTGCCTGAGCTGCATTCATCAAGTTGACCTTGGCGTGCTTGGGGTTATGCTTGACCACAGCTGTAATTGCCGATCTCACAGGAGGAGGAGGAGGAAGACGCCTCTGATTGAAGCATTTGTTGGCATAGTGACCCTTCTGTTGGCACTTGTTGCACATGACCTCTGAAAGCGGACAGTGATACGGAGCACTCGATCTTGGAGGTTGAGACGAAGTCTTGTTCCGAAAGCCAGGGTTGGGTGGGTGGGAAGATCCACTGCCACCTTTGCTCTTCTGCTGATACGGCTGACGGAATGGAGGAGGAGGAAGCCAATACTTCTGCTGCTTGGCCACTTGAGTAGAGGAAGAAGGAGTAGCATCTCTGACTCGCTTCTTGGAAGCATCACACCTTAGTTGAGTGGCCTCTTGCTTCAATGCCATGTTGTAGAACTCATCGTACCTCAAGGGCTCAAAGAGAACAAGAGCTAGCTGAATTTCTTCCCAAAGACCACCCCTGAACTGGTATATCATGCTCTTCTCGTCAGGGACGTCCTGCTTAGCAAAGCGGGCGAGCTTCTGAAACAACTTGTTGTAGTCATAGACAGACCAAGAGCCTTGCTTCAGGTTGCAGAATTCCTCATGCTTGCTTTCAACCACGCTCTGAGGAATATGATGAGCTTTGAAATCTTGACGGAATTCATCCCAGGTAATCGCACGGCCTCCTCTGGAATCCTTGTACTGCTGGAACCATTCTGCAGCTTGGTCTTTGAGTTGGAAGGAAGCGAACTTGATGAAGTCCTCAGGCCTGACGTTACTCCACTCGAAATGCTTGCACAGATCCACGAGCCAATCGTCAGCATCAGTTACCTCAACACAATTGCTGAAAGTATTTGGCCCGTTAGCAAGGAACTGGTTGAGTGTCGCAAAGTGATTCTGATTGTTGCCTTGGTTGCCTTGGTTCGCTTGATTGCGCTCTTGAAGAATTTGCATGATCAACTGTGTGTTTGCATTGGTTGCGGCCATCACAGCTTGCCATGCCTCCGGAGGAGGTGGAGGTGGTGGCGGATCCTGATTGGTGCTCTTAGCGGGAGCCATCCTGAAGAGGGTGACAACCGTTAGCACATTGACAGACAAAATGAAGCTGAATCAAACGGTTTGAAATTGCAACATATAGTCTTCACATCCAAACATAAGAACGAATGCATTCCACTTGAAATGGTCACATATCCATAAATTGAGAAGCCACTTAGAATTTAGGTAGAGAAATAAATCAGCAAGGTACGGATCAAGAACGAATACTCAGTAAGAAATCCCAATCTCAAACCAAATATCCGTGGAAGAAGAACTAGAGCTACAAGAATTCTCACCTATGAAACTCCCGAACCTTTCTGGTTATGCAATCAGGTGTTGGGGATACAGGGGAAGCATAATATCTCACCCAAATCTAGCAAATCCTACATCCAGCTGTATCCATCCTTCAACGCATAACCGAGAAAAACTTCGGAAACCATCTACCTCAACCTTCGAAAAGCATCCGTTATACAAGTTATGGCAATACTCCCAAACTCCCGCCCTAGTATTTGGTGGCGTCGAGGTCATCTCACCAATGAACTACATAAAAGAGATCTTCGATGTCGGCGTACTAAACTCAGGTATTCCAGAACTACAACGATAAAATTGTGACGACAACACCTCGGAGCTCAACTCCCCGGGACACTGCCACAACCCCTAAAGACAGGAGGCACCAAGAACAATGTTCTCGTCGCAAAACCATCGGAACGATTCCAAGATACCCGCGTGATCCTAAAAAACAATTTAGTGAAATTTGAGAAGAGAAGAGACAAAAATCTACGTCAGGATGCCTTACCAGAGCGATGAGGAGACTGGGAAGTAAAAAAGAATTCCTAAACTCACCGATATATATGTCCTAAATGACTCAAAACATTTTTCTAGACTCAACAACGGCTGCTAAAAACGATCAAGCAAAGGGGGCTCCTAAGGTCGGGGAAGGCTCTGATTACCAACTTGTAACGCCCTCGATGCGGCTATAGCTCCCACGTGTCGAGGCACGACTTAGAGGCATAACCGCATTGAAAGCAATGTCGCAAGTTAGGCAATCTTCACAACATCCCATGTAATATAGATAATAAAAGGGAAGATACATAGTTGGCTTACACTCGCCACGTCAATCAAAGTACATAAATAGCATTACAACATTCAAACACTCATGGCCCGACTATGGCGCCAAAATAAAAGATAACCCAACATGCGACACAGTCCCAATCACCCCAACTGGGCACCACTACGGATCATTAGGGAAAGACACATAGTAACGGCGTGAGTCCTCGCCGAACTCCCACTTGAGCTCAAGCGCGTCATCTAGAAAAGAGTCATCAGGCCCTGCATCTGGTTTGGAAGTAATCTGTGAGCCACAGGGACTCAGCAATCTCGCACCCTCGCGATCAAGACTATTTAAGCTTGTAGGTAAGGCAAGGTATAATATATGTGGAGCTGCAGCAAGTGACTAGCATTTATGGTGGCTAACCTGTTCGCAAAAGAGAGCGAGAAGAGGAGGCAAAGCGCGAGCGGGTAACTACAGGGCAACCTACGGCAAGCATTACTCCAACACCGTGTTCACTTCCCGGACTCCGTCGAGAAGAGACCATCACGGTAACTCACACAGTTGATTCATTTTAATTAAGTTAAGGTTCAAGTTATCTACAACCAGACATTAACAAATTCCCATCTGTCCATAACCGCGGGCACGGCTTTCGAAAGTTCAAATCCTTGCAGGGGAGTCCCAACTTAGCCCATGACAAGCTCTCACGGTCAACGAAGGAATAGACCTTCTCCTGAGACATTTCGATCAGACTCGGTATCCCGGTTCTACAAGACACTTCGACAAGTTAAAACAAATCCAGCAACACCGCCCGAATGTGTCGACAAATACCGATAGGATCTGCACATATCTCGTTCTCAGGGCACACTCAGATTGTCCTAGGTACGGGTAGGCCAGCCCGGAGTTGCCCCTGGTGGCCACCGGCAGCTGACAGGTGGACCAACACTCAAAGGAGCACTGGCCCGGGGGGGTTTAAATAAGATGACCCTCGGGCTCCGGAAACCCAAGGGAAAAAGAGGCTAGGTGGCAAATGGTAAAACCAAGGTTGGGCATTGCTGGAAAAGCTTTAATCAAGGCGAACTATCAAGGGGTTCCCATTATCACCCAACCACGTAAGGAACGCAAAAAAATCCGGGAACATAACACCGATATGACGAAAACTAGGGCGGCAAGAGTGGAACAAAACACTAGGCGGGAGGCCGAGCCTTCCACCCTTTACCAAGTATATAGATGCATTAACATAACAAGGAAATATAATGATATCCCAACAAGTAAATAATGTTCCAACAAGGAACGGTCTCCAATCTTCACCTGCAACTAGCAACGCTATAAGAGGGGCTGAGCAAAGCGGTAACATAGCCAATCAACAGTTTGCTAGGACATGGTGGGTTAAAGGTTTGACATGGCATTTTGGGAGGCATGATAAGCAAGTGGTAGGCATCGTAGCATAGGCATAGCAAAAGAGCGAACATCTAGCAAAGCAAAGATAGTAGTGATTTCGAGGGTATGATCATCTTGCCTGCAAAGTTGTCAGAGTTGACTAGATCCTCGAAAGCAAACTCAATGGGCTCCTCGTTAGCGAACTCGTCTCCCGGCTCTACCCAAACAAGACAAACAAACAACAAGGACACAATCAACCACGTGCAAGGCTCAAACAATATGATGCAAAGATGGTATGCTATGCGGGATGCGATATGTGATGCATATGCAAGATTTGACAAGGAATGCATGAACCTGGCCTCCACTTGGAAAACCAAGTGTGCCACTGGAAAGATGAGATGAAATCGCTTGAAAACGATATAAAGAACACCGGAATCGGAGTTACAGTTTGGAAATGGCAAGCAATTCAAATATGACCACGTTCTGCAATTTACAGCAAGTAGCCAACTAGATGCAACAAGATGAACATGCTACAACACCCAAACATGGCAGCAAAATACATGGCAGGGATCCATTCCTGATGCTTGACAAAAGACTAGCACCGAGCTACAGCCAATTCATCCATTAACAGGTTCAAACAAGCATGGCAAAAATGCATTTGGCAAACAGATTTCAGACTTAGTGAAATTAACACTTGTCTGGAATTTCAGATCAGATAGCACACTTTGGAGCATGAAAACTATATTCTACAGGACCTTAACATGGCAAGGTAAATCATGGAATGGTGCTACTCAAAGAGCTTAACAAAAGTCCCTTAGTGACCT
Organism: Triticum aestivum; assembly: GCF_018294505.1. Lineage (NCBI taxonomy): Eukaryota > Viridiplantae > Streptophyta > Magnoliopsida > Poales > Poaceae > Triticum > Triticum aestivum. The sequence continues at coordinate 316,945,722 of NC_057803.1, forward strand.
TGAGCCAAAAGGGATCAGAAAATACATTTGCCATGTGAACATGGCAAAAACATAATCAGTTCTCAGACTTAGTGAAAACTGGAGCATGCTGAAACAGATATCAAGTAGGCATGTTTACGATCTCGATGCACTCACTACAGAGCAAGTCATGACAAACTAAGCATACACCCATCAAGAATACACAAAATACAAGCTAGACATGGCAAGAACAATAACATAGCATGCACGGATCAACTACAACATCCTCGGCAAAATTGCTAACAAGTAGACAATCTGCCCAGATTCACGAAATGACAAAAGTAGAGCTCGATTGACTCAAACTAGGGTGCTCCATAATTGTAAACAAAGACATGGATGGATAGAGCACTACAAGATTAACAAAACATCCTTACTGATCATCCTCAAAAGAGGCACAAATCACTAGGAAACAACAAGAACATATGGCATGTTGAGATAAACAGATCAAGGACTTGGTGGAAATGCAAGTCCCTGAAATCAGCATTAACGAATGCACCACTTTGCAAGCTTGTGCTAGTCACCACACACATCACAAAAATACATGAATTGCACCTCTGTATAGATGGCAAAACATATAACAAAACTCATGTAGAGCTCAGGGCCATATCATGCACACAATAATCATGGCAAAAATGACAAATATCTAATTGGAGTAGCAGATCTGACAATTATCTCAAATAGCACTCTTCCAACAGCATTTAGGGCATCAAGATGAACTCAAATGAAAATTATGCAATGAGATGAAATGATGTGCTCTCTGAGACGAACATTTTGATATGCTAAATGCCCAAAACGGAGCTACGGATGAGGAGTTACGATGCGATGAACAAGGGCAAAATATCTAGGGTTAGGGACGGAAAGTCAACCGAGACGGGATCCGGATCCAGAGCTGGCCGCACGGGTTAAGAGGTTCGCCGGAGAGGGACTTGAAGACCACCGGAGTCTTGCTGCCGGGAGAAGGAGGAGGACGCCGGAGAGGGGACTGGGGCCGGTGCGGCGAGGCGGCGACCTGGCGGCGGCGGGCGGTGCGGTGAGGCGGCGCCGGATCCGGTGCGGCGGGCCGGCGGCGAGGAGCGGCGCCGAGGCGAAGCACTGACCGGCGATGGCGCTCGCGGTGGCCGGCGTCAAAGGACCTGCCGGCTCTGGCGGGGACGAGCAGGCGCGGGCGGCGCGGAGGAAAACGAGCTCGAGGGCCCGACATGGGCTGAGCGGGCCGGCGATGTGGGGCGCGGGTGCGGGCGAGTGGGGAGGTGCCACGTGGCGGCGGCGGGCGCAGCGGACACGTCCGGCGCCGGCGGACATTGTCCGGCGCACGGAGGAAGAAGAGGGCTAGGGTTTCGGGAGGAATGGGAAGGAGAAATTCGGGGGTGTCTTTAAATAGGCATAGAGGGAGCTAGGAGTGTCCAAATGAGGTGCGGTTTTCGGCCACGCGATCATGATCGAACGCTCTAGATGATGGAGAGTGTTTTGGTGGGTTTTGGGCCAAAATGGAGGGGTGTTGGGCTGCAACACACATGAGGCCTTTTTGGTCCCTCGGTTAACCGTTGGGGCATCAAACAAAGTCCAAATGGTATGAAACTTGACAGGCGGTCTACCGGTAGTAAACCAAGGCCGCTTGGCAAGTCTCGGTCCAATCCAGAAATGTTTAATCCCCACACATGAAAGAAAGGTAGAATTGACCACTGGAGGAGAAAGAAGCGCCGGAATGCAAAACGGACAACGGGGAAAAGCTCGAATGCATGAGATGAACATGTATGCAAATGGAATGCACGTGATGACATGAGATGAGATGCATGACAACGATAACAACACACGGAGACAAAAACCCGAACCCGAGAAAATAAAATAACTTAACGCCGGAAACGGCAAGAGTTGGAGTACATATTGGGAAAATCATATCCGGGGTGTTACATCCTCTTTGGCAATTTTTAACTGTTTGCAAGAGATAAATTATTCTTGAACCGGGATCTTGAACCGGATATTGAGAACTTCAAAGCTTTATGGGAGACATCTTTCCCTTGAACCGGATTTTAAACCGGAATCTTCATTTTCAGCCGGAAAATTTTCTGACGGCCTTTAAACTCGAACTTGCGAGAAGTTAATTCCTTTTTGAACCGGACATTGTTAAACCGGATTTGAGCGCTTCAGAGCTTTGTGGGAGAACAGATTTCCCTTGAACAGGACTGTAAACCGGATATTTGAGAGTTGTAGTCATACTGACTTCCCTTGAGTCGGATTTTAAACCGGAATCCTTTCTGATGACCCGGATCTTCTTCCTTGAGCCGGGATTTTGTAACTGTCATATACTTTCTAAACCGGAAATTTTCTGACAGCCTTTAAATTTTCATCAATATAACAGTAGCCTCCAAGACTGGGTTATCTTTCCGTCCATCGTCCTGGGGTTCTTAAACCGACTGAAACTGGCAAGATTTGCTGAGTCATGTCATCGTAGCCCCCGAGTCTCAAAGGTGCCTCGAGGAGTTGGCTTGAGACTCTCCATATTTGACCGTGATATAAACCGGCATAACTTGTATATTATTGATGTTGATAGCATGATGTGAATCCACAGAAGGTTGAGGTGACTGTGGTGGGTTATAAATGATCCCATATGAGCCGTGTCAGCAACTCGGCCAATGGTCCTTCCAACTGGCTCCTTGAAGTTTAACCAAACTGTAGTGGCGGCGACTTGTGTGCATGTCCATTGAACCATCCAGTGCAGACGATGGCTGATAATACATAATAATTACCTCCAAATTGTTGAAAGAAAAACCGGGCTACCCAAGCTGTGACTTGTTCATACTCAATAAACAGCTCATGCAGACAGGTGCGGCCCTGGCGTGTCGATGTAAACCAGGCCGCAATAAACGGACGGTAGAGACGTCCAGAGTATTAGAGGTGGCTCGGATAGATGAATCGGCCGCAGTGCTGTAAACCGGCGTGGGTGAGTCAACCACATTGTCCTGCATCAACAATAGTGCAGACCAAGGCAAAGATAAACTGCTCTTTGACAACAATAATATATGCCAATAAAATATATCATAGATTGATATCACCTAATGTGCCAGGCCGGAAATAATCCGTCATGAGATTGATGATCGCTGGGTGAAATTGAAGTCCCTCATGGATGAAACGGTGTGGACGGGTGAGTCGTCCACGACGTTTGTAAGCCGGTGCGGACAGCGAGTCGACCGCAGCGTTATAAACCGGTGCGGGCGGGAGAATCGGCCGCAAGGGCGAACAATAAGACAATCGCGTGTGCTGATGTAGCGGGGGTAGCAACCTGCGCAGGATGAGCGCTAGTGCAAAAAATAATATCTGCTCATGCCCCTTTTGCAAGATCTTTTTGTGAGGAATAATGGTCCTGCGAAAAAATAGCATAGACCAAGTAATTGTTCTTTGATAAAAACAATGTGTTAAGAAAAATAAACTTTGATAGATATCACCTGATTCGTCTGAATGATACTCAGCCGCCAAGTTGATGATGACGTCAGCATATTTACGTAGGAATTAGTACTGATAACATTATGCAACGTACTAGCCATAGTAGTGTTTGTAGCCACTGTCCCTCATCACCGCAGTTCCGGTCTTTTCGGCATAAGTGCGTGCAGAGGGAGGGGCGGCTCAACACATCCCTGACGGCTCATCTCGCGGCAGGCGCATCGTTGGCAATGGCGATTTAATCGTGGCGACTCATGACGAGTCAACAGAGTATGGGCTGGCTCAAGAAAACGGGCGTGCACTTGGGCGGGTCACAATAATATAAGCGAGCGGCCAGGTGGCTCATGGTCAGCAGGCCACGGCGGAGTCCGATTCTGACCCCGTTTCAAATCCTCATCTTGATCGATGTTAGTTTGGCTGTCCATATCCGTGTCGTCCAGGTCGTAATCTCCCTTTTTCCTTTTCTTTTAAGCTGGACATGAAACAGGCCATTGGGAGATTCACGTGATGAACTTGACTAATTTTGGTGCATGCCTCTTGTCTTATTCCTTCCCATCCAAATAGGTAGTAGTACTATTCCTTGATTTCTTTGCAAACATTGCTCTGCTGTTTTGGCCTATACCTGGGACGCAGAGTAGTATTTGATTTTTACAAGGAAACAGACTGCCCATGGCCTGGCGGCAGCAGGAGCAGTGATTTGTCTAATCACCTGGTAGCAGTACTAGTTTTGATCTCCACTTGATTTATCTTTGTGTCCCCCGTGGACTAGCAGTACTAAACACACTCTGGACTTGACCCTGTAACTTACAGAACTTGGTGGATCAGACAGCGGAAAAAACTTTTGGCCATCTCGATGGAAACTGTGACTTGACAGCTTGTGGACCCGGCGAAACCAATCTCCCGTCGGTTCGGACTGATCGTCTCGCATCGGCGGCGCACAGAATGCAAAAACCCTAATTTCATTAGTCTCACTCTCGTATATTGCTCCGACTGCTTATCACGGAGACGATGTGTATCCTTCTGCGCCGGTTATCTTTCATCCAGTTACATCACGATCTTCTCAATCCCGGAAGAGAGCCCTCCAAAAACTCAACACTACCATGTGCAAGCCCCACGATGGGCGCCAACTGTCGTGGAATTGTCACGGCAGATGTCCTTAGTGTCAAGACTTAGTCGCGAGGCCAACGCATCTATGTGGTAGCTTGAGAGGGGTTGAGAGGGACGAGAGACACGATGTTTTACCCAGTTTCGGCCCCTCACGGTGGAGGTAAAAGCCTACATCCTGCTTCATTGATATTGATGATGATGATCACGGTTACAAGAGTGCTCTATCTCGAGAGCTATTGTCTAAACCTAACTTGTCCAACTTGTGGAACTTGTGAATCTTGTCCTTTTGGGGAGCCCTGCCCCTACTTATATATGTTGGAGGGGCGGGTTACATGTAGAGTCTTATTAGGGTTAGGACTAGTTTATCTCTAATACAAACCGGATACAAGTCCACGTCTTAGATCCTTGTAAGATAATGTTCCTCATGCCTTTCCTCTTAAACCGGCCCACCATTAACATAAACCGGCATGCTGGGCCTTGGGCCTTGTCATCCGTCCGGAACACGCGCCGGGTCACCAATGAGTCTTCAAGCTCGTGAATCGTCATACCAGTGAACCGCCAGACACGTAAACCGCCAGACATGTAAACCGCCAATCACGTAAACCGCCAATCCTCTGGCGGTTTACCAATGAAACGCGTAGTCCGGCCGGGTTATACTTCCGGTCGGTTTACGCCGCGGGGTATATCCCCGACACAAGGCCCTCTAAATCATTCTCATCTCCCTATTCATTTGCCCCGGAGTGCTCAAGATATCTCAAAAGATTCACGTTTCCATTTTTAATCCGTTCGAACTATTTTGAGGTTGTTATCTCATTCAAGCCATTTAATTCAACTGGTACAATCCCCCATTTCAATCAATTGTTTCAACGATGTTTCTTTTGAGTGGGCCCTAACCCACAGGTCTTTTCCCAGGATCTTACCTGACTCTTCTAATTTATTTAGAGCGATTCTCAAATTCTTTCAAACTTTGACCTAAGAATGAATTCTCATCAGTCAGATGCCTCCTTGTAGATCACTTCCAAATTCTTTTCATCATTGTTCAACATTTCTATTCTTCATTGTTCCGAAGTGTCTCATCAATTGTCATGGTGGTTCTCACCATCATTCTCAACATTTGAAGACTGAACACGAGTTTTTCCTCCAAATCATATGCGGCTCTCAAAGATTCATGGTTCTAGCTTCATGCTATCCTCTCAAATTATTTTGTTTGTCAGAAGTTCTTTTCTTGCCCATCTAGAGTATTTCAGGGTTTTTTTTGTTTCGATTCCCCGAAGGCCATTATTCCAGAAGAATTCGTCATTCACAACTTTCTGCTCTCGTTTCCCCATTCTTAACGGAGCATCATTCAAGTATTCTCTAGTCGGCTTGTCATCTCTTCATTCTCCTGTATCTAAATTCACTCAAGCATATTCGTTCGTTTTCTAATTCTTCCCGGTGATTCGTTCCCTTTGCTTCGTTCGTTTTCAATTCTATGGTGGTTCATTTGAGATCCCTCTTCCTTTGTTCTCGTATCAATTAATTTGTTCTTCCAAATCCTACCGGTGACTCGTTGAAGACTTCCTCAAATTTTCTCTATATCTCTTTTCAATCCTTTTCAATGAGAATAAGTAGTATGTCAAATCCGTTGCTTGTCATCAATTTAAATTGATGAAGGATACACATAACATAATTCTTATTCTTGTTTCATCCAAGTGTTTAATTCCTTCTTCCGGAGTCTGTTCAGGATATCTATATCTCGGTTTAAGTTGTTCATCTTTAGTTTCCGGAGTTCCAATTTTTCTCGGTTATCTTGTGCGAAGCTCCATCTAAATCATTGGAAGGCTCCTCCGAAGTTTTTTTTTGACAGAAAGACTGTAAGGGAACCCCCTATAATATAATTGGTGCAACAACCCCAAATTGCAAGTACCATGCCTTGAACCTGGGTGGGTGGGAAGGCATCAGCCCCTTCCAACCACTAGGCTATGCCTTAGTCTGCGCTCCTCCGAAGTTCTTTTCAACTTTCCTTTCGTTTGGTCATTCTTTTATCACCAGAGTTCCCACGAAGGCTCAACATGGTGGTTCATCAAGGGTTCCTTTCATTCTTCAATTGTTCTTCAAGATTTCTCTCGAAGTTAAGATCCGCCAAGCTATACTATAAAATAAACATGGTGGTCAACACATGTTTTGTTTTGAGGAGTTCAAGCATTCTTCATCTTGCATCCGAAGTGCACTTCTTCCTATCTCATCTTTTGAGGTGGTGTTATGTCATTCTTGATAATTTCCCTTCGTATTTCATGTCTCACAAGTTTTCAAGAGTGACATATTTAAATCCATCATTTTCTCTTCGTTCAGGAGATCTTTTCAACCAATTAATCTCTTTATTGGAGTTATCTTGGGTTATATTTCACCTAGAGCCTTCCCTAAGGAATGTTGCAATTGTGGTGATTATCAATGATCCAAGTTTTCTCATATCTTCTCAGCGAAAGGAGTTTTTCATCTCTTTGTTCCTCTCAACAAATCAATCATTTGTTTCCGGTGGTGGTAGAAGCTCACCTCATAATTTTGAGATGTCTCCATAAGCCCACGAGGAACATATCCTTTCGTATTGATCTTCCAACAACTCCGTTCAATCCTTCTTTTAAGGATGCTCTCTCAAATTCATTTGAGGAAGAATATGTTGTTTTCTTCTCCGTTCTTTTGATTCCATTCTTACATTTGTTCCGGAGGCACTGTGATGTTGCTCTCTTCACCCATCATCTTGTTTTGCCAAGATCATGTTCTTTTCGTGCTTATCCATTTATCCGGACTGTTGTGTCCTATTTTCAAGCTTTTTCCATCTTATCAAGTTCCTTCTCTTTCTACCGGAGTGCTGCCCAAATTCTGTTGTATACCTTGCTTCTCTTCCCAACCGGAGCGGTTTTAAATTCTTTTGTGACCGTTGAGCTCTTGATTCACGTGTTTTCAACCTACAAGGTTCTCGAAATGTTCCTTGTTCCTCTTTTCAAACGAAGTGTTTTCAACTTCATTCATATCCGATGTATTCTTTTCTTGAAATTGTTTAACCTCTCAAGGTTCATTGGTTTCACTCATTTGTCCAAGAAGCAACTTAGTTATACCTCTTCTCTTCCTCTTTCCGGTTGTCATCCCTAGATCTCGGGACGATATCTCTTGTAAGTGGAGGAGACTTGTAACGACCCGAGATCGGCGCTCCAGAAGCCTTCCATTTATTTCGTTGTCGCCATGTGATTTATTTGTTTGTTGCATTCATCATGTCATCATTTGCATTGCACCGGCACTCCGTTGCCGTCATGTTTTCAAAACTTGCATCTGTTCGTAGTTGCCGATCCTCTCTGTTCTCATCGTTGACCATTCCAAGACCAACCGGGTTTTCTATTCCCTCTTGTCAAACCACCTAACCTCTCTACACTACCCCCTCGCTTAAGCATTCGAAACTTCCCCGAACCCGACCCGCTCAGTCATCACCATTGGATCCGGATCATCCCTGAACACCCCTAACGTATCTTCAGTTCATTGTTTGAACTCCCCTAGCATTTTATTCTCGGCCGTTCGATTAGGATCGGAGGGACCAAATGACCCCATCCAAAAATCCACTTGCTATATAGATCAAACCAAACCCTATTTTCTAGGTATCCTACCCTAGCCGCCGTCGCACTATCTTCCTCGGGATCCCATCCCGATCCACTCAACCAACCCTTGCCATCCACCTCTCATAGCCTCGCTGCCACAACTGCTCTCCATCGCATTGCAACCTCCACCAACCGCCACAAAGCCAATGCCCCTAGGTGCCCGGTTCGATTTGGATCGAGGCAAGCCTCCCACATTGAGCTCTCCTGCAACCTCCCGCGCTAGGGGAGATGCCCCTGCTCCATTCAGGATCGTTCTCGGGAGCCGCCTCCACCCTGGACCTCTCGTGCGTCCCCTTAGATCGCACCTCGTCGGAGCTATGAGCACCGCTGCAACAACAACTCCAGGTCGGCGAACCTCGCCGCCAAGCACCAGTAGTAACAGCTCGTCGCGCCCCCTCACTTTCCTTTCTCTCCCTTCCCCTGGTTCATCTCTTCTCTGAACATGTTGTCTCCCTCTTTTCTCCGGTTCGTAGGAACGCCATGGAGCAACAGCAGCATAGTCGGCCTTCGAGTTTGCTGCCGACGCCTCATCTCCGACCGGATCTAGCCATCCCAGACCTCTCCTCATTCAACCACGGCCTCGCCTTCGCGCCTCTGGCAACTGGCCTCGTCGTCACCGGCAACCCCAGGCAGGCCCCATCGCGCCCATGCCATCTCCCTCCCTGTTTTCCTCTCTGAATCCTCCCTCTGTCTTTTCTTTCTTCAGGAAATAGCATCGGCCACTGCCCTCCATGGAGTACGGACGTCGGCCCTCGTCTCCACTCAGATCCGGCGCCACTGCTTTTCCCCACGCCTCCGCCCGTGCTTGCCTCCTACCGCGCTGCCCTGCTTCACCGCGCCGCCAAACAAAGCCTCCTCTGTTCGCCCGCGCGCCTGCTCATTGAACAGGTCGAGCGAGAGGTGCTCGCTCGCCTCGATCGCCAGGCAGTCGCGCTCAGCCCGCTCCGCTTTTGGCCCAGTTGGCCCATGGTGAGCCACCCGCTTGAACCTCGCCCCGTGCACTCCTTAGTATCCAGCGCTCACCCAGTTTCGGCCCATATATGTTTTTTATGCCGCTGTGATTTTAGCAATTATTCAGGAACTACAGTTTTTCAGAAAACCCCTTAATGGTCATGCATTTAATATCTCACAAATCATGCACCAAATTAAAACAAAGTAAATATGTAAAATGCTTAGAACTTCATCTAGTTTCACAATATGCAACTTTCATCCATGTTAAAAATGTTTAACTTGTTGTTTGCATTAATTTTGCATAAATGTCATGTTAAAATGGTTTATTTCATAACTAAATAATCGTAGCTCCAAACTAATTGTTCTTTATATGTAAATGGGGTGTAAAAATGCATAGATTAACATGGTGGCATTACTTTGCATGATTAACAACTCTAAAATTATGTATAGGGCAGAACAGTACCAAATTCGAAATATGCATATGGGGAGTTTTCGGAATTGTTGTTTGATGTTCCGGCATCATTTAAACTTGCCTAGATAGGTAGTTTTATCATGTTTCACCTCTTGCCATGTTAACTAACATTTAATTTTGATGGGTAGCATACACGGGAGTGAACTAAATGATTGAATGTGGTGTTTCGTCAATATGCAACTTGTTGCGTATTGAGCTCCACTTAATTTGTAGTGTTGTTTGTTGCACTTTGCCATGACATGAATCATTAAACCAGACATGCATCACACTTGGTTCTGCATCATGTCATGTTTATGTTTGTGTGTTTACCATGTTGTTTGCTTCTTTCCGGTTGTGCTTCTTCTCGATAGTTCCGGTAACGTTGCGATTGTGAGGATCCGACTAGGTGGGTTCGTCTTCTTCATGGATTCAGTCTTCTTCCTAATGGGATTTCAGGCATGATGACCGTCACCTTGGATCTCACTACTATATTTGCTATGCTAGTTGTCTCGATGCTATCGCAATGTCGCACCCTACCACTTGTTTATCAAGCCTTGAAAATTGCCATGATAGCCTCTAACCTTTTCCACAATCCTAGCAAACCGTTGTTTGGCTATGTTACCACTTTGCTTAGCCCCACTTATACCATTGCTAGTTGCAGGTTGTTCCATGTTGGGACATGGATTCATGGGTATCATGGGATATCACAATATCTCTTATTTAATTAATGCACATATAGGCTCGACCTTTGCCTGGTGTTTTGTTCCACTCATGCCGCCCTAGTTTTCGTCATACCGGTTTTATGTTCCTCGATTTTGCGTCCCTAACACGATGAGGGTTTATGGGCCCCTCTTGACAGTTCGCTTTGAATAAAACTCTTCCAGCAAGGCCCAACATTGGTTATACCATTTTCCTAATAACAACTAATACTTGCATAGGGACTTGCCAGCCCCGAGGTCTCTTAATCAACCCCCCAGGCCAGAGCTCCTCACGAGTGTTGGTCCACCTACCTAGCAGTCGGTGGTGCCACCTCGGGGAAACTCGATGGTATTTTGGCTATCGTCCACTTTGCATAGATGGTGTTGTCCTAAGAATGAGATACGCGCGGCTCCTATCAGGGTATCAACGCACCTGGTGGTCCTGCTGGTTTTGTTTTACCATTGTCGAAATGTCTTGTGCATCAGGATTCCGAGTCTGACCGGAGGGTCCCGCGATGGAGGATTGTCTCCGCGGATCGTGAGCTTGTCATGGCTAAGTTGGGACACCCCTGCAGCGTTTAATCTTTTGAGAGCCATGCCCGCGGTTATGTGGCATATGGGAGTTTTTAATATCCGTTTGTAGAGAACTTGACACCAGATTCGAATTAAAATACACCAACTTTGTGTGTAACCTTGACTGTCTCTTTTCGAGTGAGTCAAGAAGAGAACACAGTTTGGGTTATGTTTGAATGTAAGTAGTTCAGGATCACTTCTTGATCATTACTAGTTTGTGACCGTTGCGTAGTTTCTCATCTTACTCTTGTACTCGTAAGTTAGCCATCATATAATGCTTAGTCGCTTACAGCAACCTCACCACTTATCCATTCCATCCCCATTAAGCTTTGCTAGTCTTGATACCCATGGTAATGGGATTACTGAGTCCTCGTGGCTCACAGATTACTACAACAACAGTTGCAGGTACAGGTAAAGCGATGGTCTGACGCGAGTGCGATGCTTGCTTGTTTGGAGTTCTCCTTCGATCAAGGGTTAGGTTCCAGGTCGGGGAGCCTGGGATTAGCAGGGTGGACGTTGTTTTTCTTTTTTCATTTGTTTTCACCTGTAGTCGTATCCTGCTCTTTTGTATGATGATTGATATGTATTCATGTATTCATGTTGTAGCTTGTGGGGATGTAAGCCTTTATTTTGTATTCTCATCTATTCAGTACATGGTATGTTGTAATGATATCCACCTTGCTATGCGCTCGAAATGTGGTTGTGCCCCAATCATGAATTCATCACATGATTGGGATAGGATCGCATCTTGGGCGCTACAACTAGCTTGTTCTGTACGCCTTCTCAAGTCTTTGATTTTTGGGAATGTTATGTGGCGCATGTTCCCCGGGAGGAGGATGGCAAACGAGCGCATTTTCCTGGCAGTTTTAGTTGCGACGCAAGATCAAACAATGGCAGTCTCGGGAATTTTCTCTGGCGAACGAGCCCAATTTTTTCTTTTCTTCCTATAAAAAAGTATGCTACATGGTGTCGGCTTAGTCAATAAACGATTGTGCCAACCTTGACCGTTGGATTGACATTCAACATCTGACGTGTTTCTTCAGTCTCTTCTTCCTCTAGCCGCCAAAGCCAAACCAGCGCCAGCGAGATAGCCTACTCCTACCTCCCACGGTTGGCTGTGTTACCGCGCACGCATCGCGGCCACATCGCACCCTGAAACTCTGTGCATCTTCCCCATCTCCCATTTGTTCCCGATCGAGGCCTCACCATTGTCCTCCGCCTTGGTTCGCTCGCCGTGGCACCGCCCTTCGGTGTTGTCAACATGGTCAGCAACTGAGAGGAATAAGGAGATGACTGTACATGGTGAGGATGACAATAGGGACCCACTAGGATCATGGCAGTAGGCAAGCAAGTGCTTCCTTTATTACAAGAACAAAATGGTTGCTCCTGATGGTTTCCTGACATCTGGGTCTCATGCCCGTGTCAACATAGTCAATAAGCGAGTCAACTGCACAAGGAGTGGCCCACACCCGGGACCTAGCAGCTCACGCGGTATTTTTCTTGTTTTCGGGACGGAGTAGGGTATCAACTAGGTTGTGCAGGTGTTGTGGCCCGTCTAGCCTAGGCTTTTATTTCATATGTTTACCACATGACCAGTCCAGTTTTTTTTTCTTTCTGAAAATGGCTAGCCCAGCTATTTTGTTTTTTTAGAATACCCAACGGAGCCCTACTTGCTTTTCTACACCCTACTGGCCCGAAATCTTTCAAGACGAGGAGGGATGCATTTGGCTTGGCTAGAAAATGGGCTATTAGTAATAAGAAATGGGTTGTAAAATGAAAAAATACAGCAAATTGTTCTTTCGAATTTCAATATTTTAAACTTCATTGTTTTTGTGTGGGCAAAATTTCAATGGATTTTAAATTAAGGTATTTATAATTTTTAAATTAATTTGAATCTGGCTAGAAATTTTGGGCTGTATACTGTTAGGGACAAATTTGGACGCTGACTTGTGGGTCTACTAGGTTGACGTGTATGCAAGGCTTTGTCTACTTAGTCCACAAATGATTCTAGCAGTAGTGACCATTGGATGTTAATCCAACGGCCGTGGTGCTTCTTCAATATCTAACCTTCTTGCTCCAGCCACCCAAAACAACGCCGGTGGCACCGCCTGCTCCCTCCTCCCGTGGCTGGTTGTGCTCCCGCACAGGCGGCACCGCCCCGCCCTACTCCATCGCTGGCAAGTCCATTCCACTATTCACCCACACCTCTAGTTATTTTTTGGCGATGACAGCCAAACAAGTAAACCCTTGTACTCCCCACCGCGTCGGCAACCACTACCGAGTCTTCCCCGGCTCCGGGTCGTTCCCTTCCTAGGCCTCACCATTGTCCACCTGTTGGTGCTCTCGATGCGGCATGGTCAACGTAGTCAATAAACAACAACCATCAGAAGAGGGATGTACATGGAGCGTCTGACAGTTGGGACCCACATGGTCCATGTCCGCACGCAAGCAAGTGTCTCCTTATTATGCGAAACAAAACGATTCCTCCCACTGACAGGCTGGACCCACCAGCTACATCTTTGCATGCAAGCAAGTGCCTCCTTATTACGCAGAAAAAAGTTTCCTCTCCCTGACAGCTCGGGCCGACTAGCTACATCTTCGCACGGAAGAAAGTGCCTCCTTATTACGTGCTAGAAAAATGATTCCTCCCGCTACTAGCTGGGACCCACCTGATTTGGAGGCTAACTTGCGGGCCTACTAAGTTGACGCATATGCATCGCTTTGTCAACTTAGTCAACAACCGATTCTAGCAGCAGTGACCGTTGAATCTTCATCCAACCGCTGTGCTGCTTCTTGAACATCTAATCTGCTTGTTCCAGCCGCCCAAACCAGCTCCGGTCGTACCGTCTGCTCCCGCCTCCCGTGGCCGACTGTGCTGCCGCACAGGCATCACCGCCCCACACTACTCCCACCACTAGCCATGCCATTCCTCTACTCACCCACACCTCGTGTTATTCAACGGTGATGGATGCCTCACACCACAGTCGAAGTAGTCAACCCTTGTACTCCCCTCCGCGTGGGCATCCATTGCCACATCTTTCCAGCTCTGTGTCGTTCGCTTCTTAGGCCTCGCCATCATCCATTGCCTTGGTGCTATCGGCGCGGCATGGTCAACATGGTCAACAAATGACAGCCATCAAAAGAGGACTTAAGGCGGTGAGGCTGATAGTTAGGCCCACCAGCTATATCTTTAGACGCAAGTAATTGCCTCCATATTAGGCGCGAAAAAATTTATCCCTCCCTGTCAGGGGAAACTGATCCTCGGACACCTATGGGGCTGGCGGACCGGGCCCCTTTCGGTTCAGCGGGGGGCGGAGATCGCACGAAGAGCAGATCGAGGCGAAGCACACGAGCAGTTTACCCAGCTTCGGAGCTCTCCGGAGAGATAACACTCCTACTGCTGCTTGTCTGGTTCTATTATCTTGTGTTCTTGCTCTCTCGAGAGAGAGAGCGTGGTGTTTTCTGGGCTACGAATGAATCGAAGCAAACTGTCTGAACCCCCTCTACGTTGCGCATGGGCCTCCTTTCATACGCCAAAGGGGTCACCGACAGGTGGCAACGCAGAGGAGGGTACAAACGTAAAAAGCGAGGTGGTTGGTACAGTTGCTTGTACAGTGTACCCTACCTAACCCTGACGGCAGGGGACAAGGGCATTAAATGCCCGTCTGAGTCGCCCAAACAGTGCAGAAAAGGACCGTTAGGGGCGCCACCGTTCGCCACGATGGCGATCTTGTCAGCTTCGCATGCCAGTGCGCACCGCTGGCTGCACAGCCTCCCGCCACGCGCGCCTGGAGAGGCTCCCAGAGCGACACGTTGGTGGATGCGCTGGAGAACGGGCACAGAGTGGCCGCCTGCCGCGGCAAGCACCTTGCCGCTGTTGTTATCTTGTCGGGTCCGGAAGCTTGTCGCTCTCCGGGCCTCGAGGTACCTTGGTTGGTCTTCCCGGCAAACTCCTCTTGCCGGGGCCTTGTTGCCTTGCCGGAGCGCGTGGCGCGTCGCGGCAAATTCCTTGGAGTGCCTTGGTTGGCCTTCCCGGCAAGCTCCTCTTGCCGGGGCCTTGTCTCCTGAGCTTAAATACTTTGTTCTTGAATGGCTCCAAGGGAACCATGGAGGATCTTGGCATTCACCCGGCAAGCCTTGCCGCGGGGTGCTGCAACTGCCCGTGCACAAGTTCGGGGTACTAGGGTACCCCTATTCTAGTACACCGACAGGAGCCCCTAGGCCTGGGCCAGATACGGTGCCGGGCGCTGTTGGGCCAGGCCCAAGACAGGGCACGGGCACACGCGGGCTGGGTCACGCCGAATCTCGCTCCGTATCCACCACGCTCTCCCATAACGGCACGCGTTGAATGCGGCGTCGTGGGAGAGATCGTTGGAGGTTGTTTATTCTGAAGGGCGAAACGTCTGCCCATCTCTCTTTATAAGTAGAGGAAACAGGGGTAGTTCGTTCCCCCTCGCTGGTTGCTGCTACTTCATCTTCAAGAAACTCCGCCGCTCCCCCCCCTTCTTCTCGAAGCCGAGAGAGCAGCGCTCCGCCCCCCAACGCCACCAGCATCATCACGCTGTCGACCTCCCTCACCACCTCCGCCATGGCCCCGAAAGCCGACAAGGGAAAGGGCGTGAAGTCGGCCGAGGCGCAGCGGCTCGCGGCGCTGCGGAAGGAGCGGGTGGTCTTCTCCCCTCAGCTCGGCACGAAGGAGCTGAGGGAGTACTTCTTCCTCTTCTGGGCGACGGAGACGCGGGCGCATCCGCGCACAAGGGTACTCCCGGCCGCTGCTTCGGAGCTGGCTCCAAACGGGTACCCGTTCTTCGCGCTATTCTTCTACTGCGGGCTCTGCCCGCCCTTCTCGGAGTTCTTCTATGATATTATGAACACATATGGCTTCTGCCTCCTTGACTTCACCCCCAACATTGTCCTGACCATGGCAGTTTTCGCACATTTGTGCGAAAACTTTGTCGGAGTCCACCCTAGTGTTGCCCTTTTCCGCCACTTCTTCATACCTCCGGTAGAGAGAGGAGAGCCGCTTGCCGGAGGGATTGCCTGGATCTCGAGATTCGGCAAGAAAGAGGCGTACTTGGAGGGTGAGCTTTGCAGCAAGTGGGAGGAGTGGAGAGCGGAGTGGTGCTGGATCGTTGAGGAGAATCCGCAGCCCTTCACCGCCGTGCGCCAAGCTCCAATAGTGCGCGGCAATGACTGGAGCAACGTGGCCCCGGAAGACGAGAGGCTGAAGATTGCCATCACTAGGATTCTTCGCCTCAGGCTTGCCGAGCTCACTGTAGGTGCTGTCGGGGCAGATTTCCTCCGCCGCCGCATTGCCCCCCTGCAGGAGAGGGGGAGGCCCGCCTGGGAGTTCAAGAACTCAGCGGACATCATGAGGCTGCGGCCGGGCCTCAACTACAACTTCACTGTCTTGGAGCTGGATGCAATGCTCCTGGAGTTGTTCAAACGCGACCCCCAGCACCCATTCACACTGCCGAGGGGCGTAGTTCCTTTGTGCAATAACTCTTCGCTTGACCGGATCCGCGCCATGATGCAGTTGTGCGATTCACACAGAATCGTCCCAACTTGGCAAGAGCCTGCGGATGACGTTGTGCGAGCGTTCTTCGACACCTTGGAGGAAGTGCCGGTCCATGCTGACGAGCAGAAGAGCCTCACCCGTGACACCACCGACGAGGAGCTGCAGTGCATCGCCACTAGGGCGGAAGAGGTTGCGGCCGCAGCTGCCGCGGGCACGTTCGGGTTCACTCTGGAGGAGGCGGAGGCTGCAGATGCGGCAAACCTTGCCGAGCGCGCGGAGTTCATTGGCGAGGAAGAGCTTGCCGGTTCTGAAGCCGAGCCGAGCGAGGCCGGTGAGGAAGAGCCCGAGCCTTCAGAAAGCTTGCCGCAGGCGGAGCCCCCGGCCCCGCCAAGAAGGCGTCTTCGCAGGGCCGCGGACGTAGCGGGGCGGCAGCCGGCTCAACAGCCGCCAAGCCGTGCGACACGCTCTACTGCGGCAAGTCATGTTGCCGCGGGAGCGCCTCACGTAGCAGCGGCAACTGGAGCAGGATCTTCCCGGGCCACCGCCACCGCCCCCGCCAAGCGGGCAAGGGATCCTACTCCTCCACCTCGCCGCACCAGAGGGGAGCCGGACTTCGATCTTTCCGCGCTCAGCTCCGACGAGGAGGAAGAAGAGTAAGCTTCTTGGGTGCTCTTATAGTTCTTCAATCTTGCTGTTTTTATCTTGTATCTGACTTGCTTCAATCTGGACTCCTTTCTTTTCAGGACACTGGCCTAGAGAGCAGCGAAGAGGGCCAAGGCTGCGCCGATTGTCATCGAGTATGACCCCACCGTGTCAGTAGGTGGTGGGTCCGAGGCCACCTTGACGGACCCGGCAATCACTCCTCAAAGCAGCCCCCAGCGCAGCCCTCAGCGTAAGTTCATAGTTTAGCCTTCTGCTGCCGGGCGCGCTTGAGTGCTTCTTCCTTTGTTGATATCTTGCTTGTTGATTTGTGTAGGAGCAGAGCAGCCACATCAGGAGCGCCCGGAAGCTGGTCCCGAGGTGCCATCTGCTTCGACTACGCTGCCAAGGGAGGGGTTCCCGGTAAGTGAGCGCTCTCCGGCAAGGGGCAGCTCTCTGGCAAGGGACGGCACCGTTGATCCCGCGGCGACCGAGGCTGCAACTGCAGATCTTGGCACAGGTAATCCACTTGCCAGAAACTTTCCCTTGGGTTCTTCTTCTTCTGATTTTCTTCTCTTGGATTTTGGATTGATTTTTCTCCCTTCTTCGTTCTTCAGACCCATCTGCGGCTGAGCCAATGGAGACAGAGGGCGCCGACGAGGAAGGGCCCGGTGCTGACGAGGCCGCCGGTGAGGAGGCTGCCAGGGCTGCCGCCGCAGAAGCCGGCGAGGGGTCGGGCGATCGCACTGACGACCCTGAGGCTGCAGGAGCGCCAGGCGCTGCACCGACCGCCGATCCCTCTGCTGCTTCTGTGGAGCCGGGCTCCGAGGAGCCCCAGCCCGGTGCCTACTTGAAGGCCGGTGACGGTATTTTCATCAAGCTACCCTGGGCGTCGAGCTCCAGGGCACCGGTCGAGGGGGAAACTTTCGACGGGGAGGTGCTCGCCTCTGTTGGACTGTCGTTGGTCGAGGCGCCCAGCAGCAGCAGCGGCGAGCCTGAGGAGGAGCAGCTGCTGCGGAAGCTACTGTCACTCTACCGCGCCCTGCAAGCCAAACTAGCTTCCCGGGAAGCGCTTGTCGTGAAGGCGGGAGTTGACATGGAGAAGCGCACGGAGGAGCTCCGGGGCCAAAATCAAGAAGCTCTCCGGTCCCTGGCGCAGGAGCGGGAGCGACTCGACAAGGAGCGCACGGCCTTCCTTCTCGAGAAGGCCGAGGCTGAGGAGGAGCAAAGGCTGGCCGCTGAGAAGCAGTCCGCACGGGAAGGTGAACTAGTGCAGCGAAAGGCCAACCTCGACAGCTACGAGGAAGAGCTCGCCGAGCGCGAGCAAGCACTTGGCGGGGCGCTCAAGGAGGCAAAGGACGCTGCGGCAATTGCAGAGGCCGCCAAGAAAGAGCTGGAGGAGAAGGTGGCGCAGCTGGAGGCCAACATTGGGATGAGCGGCGAGGAGCTTGCCGCGCTCAAGCGTGAGCGTGAGAAGGATGCTGCCGCCCACGGTGAGCTGCAAGGTCTTCTCGCTGAGAGGGGCAAGGAGCTCAGCGCCGCCAAGGATTCCAAAGCAGATCTGGAGCTGAAGCTGGCCACGCTGACGCAGACACTGGAGGCTGCCAAGGAGCAGGAGAAGACCTTGTCGGAGAAGGTCAAGGCTGACGCGGCGCTGCTGGAGAGCATTGCAGTTACCCAGAACTCGTTCAGAGACACTGTGGAGCACTGGACCGAGGTCTGGTGAACATTGCCGCAGTCATCAACGAGGAGCTGGTGCAGCTGGGGATGGAGGACTTTGGGTATCCTTCTGACGAGAGTCTTCAACCCAGCGCCAAGCTCAGCCTGTTCTTCAAGGGCGTGGCGACGGCACTCCAGCGGCTCCGGGAGAGGATCCCGAAGCAGCTGGCCGACGAGTCGCGCAAAATCTGCGCCGGAGTTCTCCAGAAGGTGCTGATGAAGGTGGCCTTCCGCAAGCCAGGCCTCAGCTTCACCAACGTCCTCAGGTCCTTGCCGCCTGACGCTGATCTGGATGCACTCAAGGCCCTTGTCGCACCCATTGTGGACAAGGTGAGCGAGATCAAGAGGGTCGAGGGCGGACGCGTAGACTAGGCCATCCATTTCTTCTTTTCCCTTGCCGCTGCTAATCATGTTATGAAAACATTCTGTTAGAGCTGCGACAAGTTATCTTGTAATATAGCTTTATTTCTGTTATTAATTGCTATGTTATTTCCTCTACTAGATTCCTTCCTTTGTATGTTTTTACCCTACGCTTCTAGGGAACTTGTTGGCGCAGGCACCCGAGCCGCGAGCGC
Organism: Triticum aestivum; assembly: GCF_018294505.1. NCBI lineage: Eukaryota > Viridiplantae > Streptophyta > Magnoliopsida > Poales > Poaceae > Triticum > Triticum aestivum. Next base: position 316,965,035 of record NC_057803.1, read on the forward strand.
TGAGTGCGGAACTTCAACAGCCTGCTGGCGGCGCTACTTCCGACAAGAAACCTTGTCGCGACTAGATGCAGCACACTTAAGCTGTTGAGCGGACTCGAAACAAAGTAAGGGCGCAACTAGCCACGAGTCGGTTCCTCCGCGCACAGGTTTTCCATACAAAGCAGGGTCGTTCGAGGAAGATAACTCAAAAATTTAAAAACTGATTGCTCAAACTTTGGCAACTTAGCTTTTCTGTCGTTTACACTTTTCTTGAATGACACCTGGTCCATACCACAATCTTCTCCTTCCCCCCGGCAAACTTGTGTGCGAGGGAACCTTCTTTTCCTTTGAAAAAGAAGAAAGAAGAGAAAATAATAATATGGAGCTCTTCGGCTCATTACTGCTTACCGGATACAGGTGCTGCACAAAGTGTCAGATAACACATGCAAGAAAGAAAGTAATGCATGAAATGGACAAGTTGTGCGGAGCACATGGGGTTCTTTTTATGCACGGGATCTGCGCCCCGCTTTGTACAAAGGATTACATGCAACAGCGGCAAGACTTGTACAAAAGGTGGTTGCCGGAACGGGGTTCCGGCAACCGCGCCCTATGGGAAAAACTTACGAAGATGTTCTATGTTCCAGGAGTTGCTCACCGGAATGCCATCTTCGGTCTCAAGGCGGATAGCGCCGGGCCTTGTGACTCGTTTCACCCGATAAGGGCCTTCCCACTTTGGCGTCAACTTGCTGGAATTCTTGGTGGACTGAACGCGCCGAAGAACAAGGTCGCCTTCCTCGAAGCTTCTGGCTTTAACTTTGCGGCTATGATAGCGGCGCAAAGCTTGCTGGTATCGAGCAGCTCGTACAGCAGCCTGAAGACGATCTTCCTCAAGGAGCAGCGCATCGTCTTGTCGCAGCTGTTCTTACTCAAGCTCATCATAAGTGAGCACTCGAGGTGATCCGTATACGAGTTCCGTGGGGAGAACTGCCTCTGCTCCATAGACTAGAGTGAAAGGTGTCTGGCCAGTGGCTCGATTTGGCGTCGTTCTGATCGACCAAAGAACCACCGGCAGCTCCTCGATCCAGTTCCTTCCGCACTTGTGCAGCCTGTCAAAAGTTCTGGTCTTGAGCCTGCGCAGCACTTCAGCATTTGCCCTCTCTGCTTGATCGTTGCTTCTCGGATGAGCAACAGAAGCGAAGCAGACTTTGGCACCAAGGTCTTGGACGTACTGCATGAAGGCGCGGCTCGTGAATTGCATGCCGTTGTCGGTGATGATCTTGTTAGGGATCCCGAAACGGCAAACAATTGACCTGAAGAACTTGACTGCTGACTGTGCTGTCACCTTCCTCACTGGCTGCACTTTCGGCCACTTTGTGAACTTGTCGATTGCGACGTACAAGTACTCAAAGCCCCCGACAGCTCGGGGGAAGGGGCCGAGGATATCGAGCCCCCAGACCGAAAATGGCCAGTATAAAGGGATCGTCTGGAGAGCTTGAGCTGGCTGGTGTATCTGTTTGGAGTGGAACTGGCACGCTTCACACTTGGTTACTTGTGCAGTTGCATCCTGGAGGGCTGTTGGCCAAAAGAAACCTTGCCGGAAAGCTTTGCCGGCAAGTGCTCTTGTGCCAATGTGGTGGCCACATATGCCTCCATGTATCTCTGCCAACAGCTTTTGTCCATCTTCCCGGAGAATACACTTCAATTTCACACCGTTGAGTCTTCTTCTGTATAGTATGCTATCGACAAACTGGTACATACTTGACTGCCGGGCTACTCTTTCCGCTTCTTCTTGCTCTTCGGGAAGTTCTCCTGTCTGAAGGAAATGGACAATCTGCTGTGCCCATGCTGGAGCTTGTGGCTCGACAACAAGGACTAAAGGCACATCTGCGGCTGCGGGAACATCCGCTTCTACGGCAAGGACTTGCGGTCCTGCCGGAGCTTGATGTTCCCCGGCAAGCTTGCCGGAGCAAGACTTGTCGGGAGCGTCTGCTTCAACAGAACAAACCATAGGGTTTGCCGGAGCAGACTGCCCCTCAGCATCCTTGGTGTTGATCTTGGGGACTTTCTTGGCGGCGGCTTTGGGGAGCTCTGCCGGAAAGTAGTCGCCAGAAACCAACTTCCTCTTCTTGCTTTGTCCAGTTGAGGGTGTTACGGATGGTTGAGTCAACTTGAGCACAAAGATCCCTGGTTCCACAGGTAACTTTAGTGCGGCGCACTTTGACAGGCCATCAGCAATGTCATTCTGAGCTCTTGGGATATGCTCCATTTGTAGGCCGTCAAAGTGCTCTTCTAGCTTCCTCACTTCATCAACATATGCTTCCATCAACGGACTCTGGTAGTTCTTGTTCACTTGTCGGACGACAAGCTGTGAGTCACCCCTGAGAATGAGCTTCTTGATCCCAAGGTCTGCTGTGATTCTGAGACCGGCAAGCAATCCTTCATACTCTGCAGTATTGTTGGTTGCTTGCTCTTTGGGAAAGTGCATATGGACCACGTACTTGAGGTGCTCTCCCGTGGGTGCGACAAGCAGCACGCCTGCACCGGCGCCTTGCAGCGAGAAGGCACCGTCAAAGTACATCAGCCACTCTCTGCTTGCCTCTTTGACGGGGATGCTCGTCTCTGGAATTTCTTCATCTGGGGTTGGCGTCCACTCTGCTATGAACTCTGCCAATGCTCTGCTTTGGATAGTTGAAGTGCTCTCAAATTTGAGGCCAAATCTTGACAGTTCCAGCGCCCACTCGACAATCCTGCCTGTTGCTTCTGGATTTTGTAGTATCCTCTTCAGCAGAAAGCGAGTGACGACTGTGATTTCATGTGCTTGGAAGTAATGGCGCAGCTTTCTCGAGGCCATGAGGAGACCGAAAAGCAACTTCTGCACCCCAGAGTACCTTGATCTAGCCCCCTGCATAAGGGAACTGACAAAGTAAACTGGACGCTGCACCATTCTCTTCTGCATCTTATCATGCTCCTGCGCAGATCCATCTTTGTCGGGACCAGAGCTTGTCGGCGAAGCCCCCTGCTTGTCGCTGGATGGATCTGCCGTGGTTGCTGGCTCATCATCCGCCTCCCTCTCCGCCACTAACGCAGCACTAACCACTTGATTGGTTGCCGCTATATACAGCAGCAACTTCTCTTGCGGCTTAGGTGCGACAAGTGTTGGAGTGGAGGACAGGTATCTCTTCAAGTCCTGCAGCGCAGCCTCCGCCTCCGGAGTCCATTTCATTGGACCTGCCTTTTTCAAAATTTTGAAAAATGGCAGGGCGGGCTCAGCAGATCTAGAGATAAACCTGCTGAGAGCAGCCACGCAACCGGCAAGCCTTCGTACATCCTTGACGCGCTTTGGTGCTTCGATCTGCTCAATGGCCTTGATCTTGTCGGGATTGGCTTCAATTCCCCGCTGAGACACGAAGAACCCGAGAAGCTTGCCGGAAGGGACTCCAAACACGCACTTCTCGGGGTTAAGCTTGAGGTTGATCTTGCGCAGATTTGGAAATGTCTCGTCTAAATCTTGAATCAGGGTCGCCTTGTTCTTGCTCTTGACCACTGTCATCCATGTAAGCTTCCACATTTCTGTGCATTTGCGGCTCAAAAGCGTGGTGGACTACCCTTGCGAATGTTGAACCAGCATTCTTCAAACCGAAAGGCATCCGTACGAAGCAGTACATGCCACACGGGGTGATAAATGTGGTTTTCTCTTCATCCTCTTCTGCCATGAAGATCTGATGGTATCCTGAGTATGCATCAAGAAATGAAAGCATATCACATCCGGCTGTGGAGTCAACAATCTGGTCAATGCGCGGCAAGGGAAATGGGTCTTTGGGACAAGCTTTATTAACATCAGTGAAGTCAATACAAAGTCTCCATTTCCCGTTAGCCTTGTGCACAACAACAGGATTGGCCAACCACGTGGGATGGAGCACTCCTCTGACAAGGCCTGCTGCTTCCAACTTCTTGATTTCTTCTGCGATGAATTCTTGGCGTTCCACTGCCTGCTTCCTGACTCTCTGCTTGATGGGCCGCGCAAAAGGACAGATGGCAAGGTGGTGCTCAATTACTTTCCTGGGAACACCAGGGATATCAGACGGTTGCCATGCAAACACGTTGACATTCGCCCGCAGGAAAGCAACAAGCGCGCTTTCCTATTTGGGGTCAAGAGTGGCGCTGATGGTGAAGGTACCACCAGCGCCATCCTCCTTGGCGGACACCTTCTTGGCCTCAGGTGGAGCTGCCATTGCCTTCTTACACTTGCCGGTGGAGCTCGATGGTGCGTCCTCGACGGTAGCGCAGCACTCCGAAGAGGTGCGCTTGCCGGAGTGGGCATCAGAGCTCTTGCCGGACTTGGTCTTCTTCTTCCCCCCGGGAGCTTCAGCGGCAAGTGTCCTGCGTTCTGCTGCGGCTGCTGCTTCCCGATAGATCTTGTCGGCACAGATAAGAGCATCCTTCTTGTCGCCAGGGACAGAGATGACACTTATCGGGCCTGGCATTTTCAGTATGTTGTACGCATAGTGAGAGGCTGCCATGAACTTGGCGAGTGCCGGACGGCCAAGGATTCCATTGTAAGGTAATGGAAAGTCGGCAACGTCAAACGTGACCCTCTCAGTCCTGAAGTTCAGCTCGCTGCCAAATGTTACCGGCAACGTGATCTTTCCCTTCGGCTTGCTCCTTCCCGGGTTGATTCCTTGAAATGTACCGGTCTCTTCGAGCTCGCTGTCAGGGATCTGGAGTTTCTGGAGCACCGCGGAGGAGATCAGGTTCAAGCCGGCCCCGCCGTCAACTAGCATCTTAGTGACCTTGAGGTTGCGGATTGTTGGTGAAACCAGCATCGGCAAGCACCCGACCGCAGTTATGCGATCAGGGTGGTCCTCAATGTCAAAGATGATAGGCGTGCCGGACCATTTCAGAGGCTTGCGTGACTCGACGGGTGGTTCTGCTGCATTAACTTCCCGCACCCACTTCTTGAGCTGGTGGTGCGAAGCATGCAGAGAAGCACCACCGTCAGTGCACAGGACCTCTGTGGCTTTCTGGAACTCCTGCTCATCAGTCTCCTCGTCATCCATGTCTTCATCGTCGTCGTCATCTTCATTCTTGTCGTGGCCGCGAGGAGGTCTGTCTCCTTGCCACTGCTTGGCCTTGCCGCGGCGTCCTCCTCGGCCGGGACGTTTCTTGCCGGATCCACCAGCTCCTTCCTGGGCCTTCTCCTTGTCGCGCCGCTCGTATTCAGCTTTCTGTTGCTCAACAAGCTGTTCGACTTTCTTACAGTTCTGGAGATCATGGCCCTTGGTGCGGTGGATCTTGCAATACTAGTTGTTGGTGTCGTCCTGCTTGTCGGTGACCGCCACCTCCGCGGCAACCTCCTTGCCGGAGTCACCAGCTTTGGCTTCCTTGGTGCCGCCACCGTTGCCGGACTGCTCAACAACTAGTACTTCTTTGCCTTTCCTCCTTCTGTTGTTCCGCCGCCGGTTTTTCCGTGGCGGGATAGCATCCTCACTGTCAGACCCTCCCGCTCCTATATTCTCTCCGGGGAGTCTCCTCCCTTCCTCAGCACGTGCACACTTGTCGGCCAGTGCATATAACTCACTGACGTCCTTGATCTTGCACATCGCCATTTCCTCCCGCATCCTGCGGTTCCGCATGTTCTGATGGAACGCGCTGATCACCGCGGCAGGGTGGACGTCTGGGATGTTGTGCTGCACATTGCTGAATCTCTGAATGTACTTGCGCATGGGCTCTCCTTCCTTCTGGGCGAGCAGATGAAGATCACTCTCCTGGCCATGAGGCTTGTGTCCGCCTGTGAAGGCGCTGACAAACTGATGGCACAGGTCAACCCAAGAGGATATTGAGTTGTCCAGCAAGTGCATGAGCCAAGATCTGACGTTGGGCTTGAGCACCAGCGGGAAGTAGTTGGCAAGGATCTTGTCATCCCGTCCCCCGGCAGCCTGCACCGCGATGGTGTAGATGCTGAGGAACTCTGACGGATGCGTCTTGCCGTCGTACTTCTCCGGTACATCTGGCTTGAAGTTCTTCGTGCTAGGCCACTGGACTTGCCGCAGCTCACGAGTGAATGCAGGGCAACCTACCGTGTACGGCAGATCGCCTGGTTCCCCTGGTGCATGCATGTCAACAGAGGGCCCAGCGCGCCTGTCGGATTGACGCCGCGCTTCTCTTCGGCGCTCAATGCGAGTTCGAGCGTCTTCTTGTTGTCGATCATGAAGAACTTGGCGCTGATCTCGACGAGCTCGCGGATCCGACGATGTCGTGGAGTCGCTGTCGAGGTAGATCCGGCGAGTCGGCGATCTTGGCCTTCGGGGTGGTGATTGCATGGTGGTTGCACCTCCGCCCGTTTCGTCGCCACCGGCTCGCGCCTGGCGGCCATGTCGCTGTGGCGACGCGCTCGGCCGCCATGGAGTGTCGCCGTTGGCGTAGCCGATGAGACTCTGAATCGTGGCCCTCCATTCGTCGATCTTGTCCGACGTCGGAGGGTAATCTAGGAGAAGTTGAGCTCGCGCCAAAGCTTCCGCTGGAGTGGTGGGTGGCAGTGGCGGACGACGCAAGGAGCGGGACGTGCTTGAACTTCTAACTATGTTAGAAGGAGCAGTATCCTGTCCAGGTGACCGTGCCCCGCTCGTGCCGACATGCTGGCGTGCATGCTGGTCTTGAGCGCCCCGGGATCCACCAGCTTGGTCTTGGCCTATCATGCGTATGGCACTGCTAGTGCCATGACGCTGTTGATCTTGCGCCTCCTGAGAGTGGCGTGAAACATGTACAGTCGCCGAGGTTTGTGCAGCCTTGTTCTTGGACCTGGCGTCATCATGAGCTTCCTCGTCGACGCCCGTTCTTCCGCCGGCGTCCATTCCACCACCCGATTGCTCCAACGGTGGCGGAAGTGACGTGGACGGAGCGGCTGCCGCCGAAGTCTTCTTCTTCGGTGGCATGTTGATGAAGGGAATGAAGATCTAGCTCGCGTGAATGCCGGATCGGATTCACACAATCTCGACGCCCCCTACCTGGCGCGCCAAAGATGTCGGGGGAAACTGATCCTCGGACACCTATGGGGCCGGCGGACCGGGCCCCTTTCGGTTCGGCGGGGGGCGAAGATCGCACGAAGAGCAGATCGAGGCGAAGCACACGAGCAGTTTACCCAGCTTCGGAGCTCTCCGGAGGGATAACACTCCTGCTGCTGCTTGTCTGGTTCTATTATCTTGTGTTCTTGCTCTCGAGAGAGAGCGTGGTGTTTTCTGGGCTACGAATGAATCGAAGCGAACTGTTCGAACCCCCTCTACGTTGCGCATGGGCCTCCTTTTATACGCCAAAGGGGTCACCGACAAGTGGCAACGCATAGGAGGGTACAAACGTAAAAAGCGAGGTGGTTGGTACAGTTGCTTGTACAGTGTACCCTACCTAACCCTGACGGCAGGGGACAAGGGCATTAAATGCCCGTCTGAGTCGCCCAAACAGTGCAGAAAAGGACCGTTAGGGGCGCCACCGTTCGCCACGATGGCGATCTTGTCAGCTTCGCATGCCACTGCGCACCGCTGGCTGCACAGCCTCCCTCCACGCGCGCCTGGAGAGGCCCCCAGAGCGACACGTTGGTGGATGCGCTGGAGCACGGGCACAGAGTGGCCGCCTGCCGCGGCAAGCACCTTGCCGCTGTTGTTATCTTGTCGGGTCCGGAAGCTTGTCGCTCTCCGGGCCTCGAGGTACCTTGGTTGGTCTTCCCGGCAAACTCCTCTTGCCGGGGCCTTGTTGCCTTGCCGGAGCGCGTGGCGCGTCGCGGCAAGTTCCTTGGAGTGCCTTGGTTGGCCTTCGCGGCAAGCTCCTCTTGCCGGGGCCTTGTCTCCTGAGCTTAAATACTTTGTTCTTGAATGGCTCCAAGGGAACCATGGAGGATCTTGGCGTTCGCCCGGCAAGCCTTGCCGCAGGGTGCTGCAACTGCCCATGCACAAGTTCGGGGTACTAGGGTACCCCTATTCTAGTACACCGACACTCCCCCTGACAGCTAGGACCCACCAGCTATATCTTCGGATGCAAGGAAGTGCCTCCATATTAGGCGCGAACAAAATGATCCCTCCCGCTGACAGTTGGGACCCACCAGCTATATCTTCGGACGCAAGGAAGTTCCCCCATATTTGGTGTGAAAAAATCGTTCTCCCCGCTAACAGCTGGGACCCATCAACTATATCTTCACATGCAAGGATCCTATTCATCGGGAGGGGTCTGGCATACCACAAACCAGAGGAAACAAACTTCTGTTAATCGTCGACGGTCAAAATGGGGTCCTGTTCAATGGGAGGGGTGTGGCGTACCGCAGAATAGAGGAAACATACTTGTGTTGGAGCACCTACCATCTAAACGCGGTCTTGTTCATCAGGAGGGGTGTGACATACCACAAAATGGGACTCCACAGTGACGGCAGGGAAGCATGATCACCTATGAGGCACGGGTGCCCCTTTGTGGTTCGGCATTGGGACGGCCGCGTTGCACAGAGAGCAGAAACAATGGGGGACAGTCCGACGATGGACTCCCTCTCTTTTACCCAGGTCCGGGCCACTTTGCAGTGTAAAACCCTATTCTTGCTTTGCTGGATTGATCTGGAGGTAGACGTAGGCTTGACGCACTCTAGCCCGACAAGGATGCCTTGGGAAGAGTGGCGTGAGCTTACAAGTACAGGCGGTTGAAGTGTTCGAACCCTTTTCTTGGTTGCCTTGGGCCTCCTTTTATAGGTTAAGGGGTGACCACAGTAGCAAAACAGTCATTTGGGTGTGGTTAGATAGCTAATAGTGCTATCATACCTAACTCTGGCAGTTCGGACAAAACGCATTAAATGCACCGCTAGGTGTCGTGTCAAGGGTGAATCCCGTCAAGCTTGTCGTGTCGCTTATCGCCTTCTTCTTATCATCTTAACACGCCTCCTGGATATGTGTCAATAAAGCTAATCTCTTCTCATTGGCACTGGCACATGCTCGACAGAATCCACCTGGAGGCTTAACATCGTGACACCATGCTGATTAGTGACTTGGGTGCGGTGAGGTCGGGTGGTGGTGCCTTGGTAAAGGTTCCTTGTTGAAGTAGTTTGGCGGGGTTTGATCTTGGCGGCCCCGGCAGGCCTGCCGGGCCAAGTCTAGGCTTGTCCTTGGGTGCGGCCTTGACCCCTCCAGTGCGGCCCACAGCTATCTTGTTCTTCTTAATGCTCTCCTTGATCTTAGGAAGAGTGGCTTTTCTGGCTTGACTTGATGCCATGCCTTGGTTTTTGAGTACGCGACCGTGGCCCTTCTTGTGCATGGGTTTGGTCTGCAAATGTGGATGTTTGTTGCCCTGATAGGAGCCCCTCGGGATTGGCCCACACATGCTACCGGGCATCGTTGGGGGTAGGCCCTATCAATGCATAGGCGAGCAACCTGACCTCGCTGTGATAGGACACAAGTCTCTGAGATTTTCTTTGCTTCTTCATTAACCTGGTATTAAATCTACCCCGGGTTCTTCATGAGTCGTGTGATGTCAAGTGGTGCGGGTCCACGCATGCAATGGGCTAGATGTCGTGGTTCTAAGTATGACATTAGAATGGGGGGTAGGAATGTAGAGGCAAGATCCTAGCTATGGAGGAGTTGTACACTCGAGTTTTACGAGTTTAGGCCCTTCTCGGAGGAAGTAACAACCCTACGTCTCAGACCCCGCAGGCGGTCGACTGGATTATGCGCGCATGTGTTACAGGGGGTGGGAACCCTTGTCCTAGAGGAGGAGGTGGCTTATATAGAGTGCGCCAGGACCCCAGCCAGCCCACGTTACAAAGGGTTCAATGTACATTAAGGCAGGGCATTACTGGTAACGCTAGTACTAAAGAGATATAAATGATCTTTAAGGTTATAGAGTGAATGACCGACCGTTGCCATCCTGAGTGACGTTAGGCCTTCTACACTCCGAGTGGTTTCTTGTATCGTCGAGTGTCTTCAAGACTGTCGAGTGGAACATAGCTTTATGGTCGAGTGGACGATGATTTTTCTTCGACTGCTTCTGGTTCTTTTAGAGGTGTCCTTGGGGAGGCTATCTTGGAGAGATCCATGACCCTACCCTAGGCACATAGCTTCGTCATTAGCCCCCGAATGGATCATGGTTTGAGTGAGGAAGGAGTTGAGAACACTTCCGACTCGTTCTTCGTGCTATGAGTATATCTTGCTCTGGATCAATGAACTGTGGATATAACATCAACTTCTTTTTCAGTCGCCTTGGTCCATTCTTAGTTTTTGTCGAGTGAACTTTCACGGTAGAGTTCCGAATGATATGTGGAGGATGTTTTTAGTATGACAAGTTGCTCTGCTCTCTGCAGATTTCGCGGGATTCAAATTTTGGGAAGCGTGCCAGACGGGCGGGGCCGTGGTAATCGGGGCGGATTAGGCAAGTCGCCTCGATCCCCATGCCACCTTTTTCACCATGTATTGCGCGCGTGACTGTTGCGGGATTTGTTTAGATCGTCTAGGCCTACCAGTCAGTCACTCGGGGAATGACCTTATAAAAGGCACCGGACCGGGTCTTTGCACAACGCGCTCCCATTTTCTTCCTTCTTCCTCAGACTTCTCCGCCGCGCTCGCTTCCGCTCTCAGCGTTGCAACCTCGTTCGGACTCGATCCGCCGCCATGGGGAAAGAGAAGACGGTGACATTGGAGCGCGCGAAGAAGGCGACCACGAAGGCGAAGGGCAAGAGGACCAGCCGGGGCGGATCATCGTCAAGATCCGGCCTGCCGCCGGGCTGGATCCAGGGCAACTGGATCCACTCGACGATCAGCCAGGATGACCTCGACGATCTGGGGGAGGGGGGACTGATCCCCCACAAATCGGTGCGGCTCCCGGGCAACGAGACCGAGCCGCAGCCGCAGGACGGTGAGTGTGTTCTCCTCGCCAAACATGTCGACAGCGGGTTTTCTTTGCCTCCCCATCCTTTCTTTCATGGCTTTCTGAACTTCTTCGGGGCTCAACTCCACCACTTCACTTCAAACACCATAGTCTATCTGGCTGCTTTTGTGTCGATGTGTGAAAATTTCTTGGGTTGTCGACCGCACTGGGGTCTCTTCAAACACATCTTCACATGTCGCTCCCAGTCGGTCAAGAAGGCCAACCCGAGTGACGAGAGGACGCACGTGATCCAGATGTGCGGGGGCCTTGGTATTCAGAGGAGGAACAAGAGTACCTTCCCAGCGATGATCCTTCCTGACTCGGTCCTGGGCTGGCAGTCAACTTGGTTTTACTGTAAGGACCAGCCGACCCCGGGCCAGTCGACTGGACTTCCTCCCTTTTGCCTAGCTCGAGTGGAGAAGCCCTCCTCCTTGAGGGTGGTCCCAGAAGAGAAGGCGTAGGTCAAGGTGTTGGTCGAGTGGGTCGTCCAACTTGTCCGCGACGGGGTGACTGGGATGGACCTGCTGGAGGTCTTTCTCAGTCGACGCATCCAACCGCTTCAGCCTCGTGACCATCCGATGTGGATGTACTCGGGACTCGAGGACTCCACTCGCTAGTGAAGACACCTTGGAGACACCTTGGAGAAGTGGCTGAGGGGAATCACTAGCAACAAAGACAATCCCCGGGGGTCTAGGAGGGTGATTCCATTCGACCACTTGTGCCAGTCGGAACAGGTATGATTCTGCTTTGCCAAGTATCTTCCTGATTCACTCTGTGACACCTTGTTGATGGTCGACTGTATTTCTTTTGCTCGTTGTCTTTTCAGGCTCTCATTGATATGTACTCAATGCCCAATGGAGCGCGGGGGAAAGACGTCGAGGAAGGAGCGAGCGGGCGCGAGAGTGGCGAGTGGCAATCGGATGCCGAGGAGGACGAGGAGAGTGACGACTCGACTAATGACGAAGAGGTCAACTCGCCTCCTCGCAGAGAGAGGAGATCCAAGCACACTCACGACCCGGAGAGCACCCCGGACCTGGCGACCACACCGACTGGGCAATCTTCGAAGCGCCCCCGAACGTCTTCCCCAGCGCTGATTGAGAAGGCCCCGAAGAAGCTCAAGGTCGTGCCGCCTCCAGCGCCAAAAGCATCGAAGGCCTCCTCCTCCGAACTGCCAAAGGCTTTACCCAGGATCAAAGTGACCGTCCCCACCATCTCCGTGTAATCATCTGACCTGTTCTTTTTGTCTACTCGAGCAACAGAACGTGACCGACTGAGTGCGGACGTTTGCAGTGCTACTACATCAGGAACCTCTTCCTACAAGTACCGAGACGACGAGATGGAAGACGCGGTTACCTCCAACCCAGGTAAAAACTCTTATGATCTTGTTCTTGATTACTTGGTCGATTGAATTCGAGTGGTTTATTTGGGGTCGACTGATCTTCCCTGCAGCTCCACCCAATGTGATCGATCTCCCAAATGACGATGAAGATGTGGCTCCTAAGCCCAGAAAGAGCAAAAAGGTAGCAGCTGGCAAGGCGTCTCAGCAGGGACCAATGACAACACCAACCATCCGTCAATATGAAGACGCGGGTGGGGCCTCTGTAACTTTCGCAGTACCCTTGTCGAGTGAGCGCCCCGCACCATCGACTGTACCGGTGCTTCCTTCCGTCGTCCCATCTCACGCCCCAGAGGTCCAAGCTGCTGCACCTGGGACGTCTGCCCTCTTCTTCACCAGGTACCCTGTCCCGGAAAACCAGTCGGATGTGACTGCGGAAGCCATCCATCAGGCTAGCGTGATGATGGAGCGGATGAGGATGGTGCACGAGAATAGCCAGGCTTCTTACGACGCCAGCAGTGCTCTCCATGCCAATGTCCAGGTACGTAAACTTTCGACTGACCTTGTTCTGTCAGGATATGCTATCTGAAATATTTTCTTCCATACAATCTCCTGTTGTTTGCGTCGAATTTGTACACCCACTGGGTGTTTTGTTGTCTTTGGTATTTGCGCTCTTCCACTTGATCTGGGCGAGTAGGATCTGAACCGGTGGGGGCACGCTAAGTGCACCCACTGGGTGTAGTCCCCGAGACCGCTGTCGACTGGGGTCTGAGTTCTTTTTTCCTTTCTATTCTTCCACTCGACCCGGGCGGACCGGTCGAATGGGATCTAAACCAGTGGGGGCATGTCAGGTGCACCCACTAGGTGTAGTCCCTGAGACCGCGGTCGACTGCTGGCAGTCGGCCGGGGTTTGAATAGTTTTTTTTACTTGATCTGGGCGGACCGGTCAAGTTGGATCTTAATCAGTGGGGGCACGCCAAGTGCACCCGCTGGGTGTAGTCCCCGAGACCGCAGTTGACTGCGTGCAGTCGGCTAGGGTCTAAGTGAACTCTTTAAGTTTTATCCACTTGGAAGTAAACAACCTTTGATCTTGTCGATTGACACGTCTTTTGCCTTCTGCAGAACTCTTGTACTCTCATTTCCAAGTTTGCTGAACTTGAGGAGAAGCAGAGGCAACTCAACCTCGACTTGGAGTTGGCCCAGCAGAATCTGAAGAAAGCTCAAGATGAAGCTGCTGGTATGGAAGGTAACTGCCTGTCGACTGTCTTTTTAAAACATTTCTTCGAACTCTTGTCTGATCCGATTGCTTCTTTTGCAGAGAAAATGAAGTTGGCTCTGGAGAAGAAGGACTCGGACCTCGCCGCTGCGCAGAAGGAAGCCAAAGATAAAACTGCCCTTGCAGACCAAAAGCTGGCTTCAGTCGGAGCGCTGGAAGGGGAGGTGAACAAGTTGAAGTCCTGCCTCAATGAATCTAACCGGGAAGTGATTCGCCTAAATAGGACAAACTTGTCTTGAATGAAAAGCTAGAGTCTGCGGTCCACAAGAGGAACGATATGGAAGCTTATCTGAGGACTCTTGCCAAGAAGCTCTATCTCATGCTGGAAGGTACTCGTTTTAAACCGACTGTGTTGACGTTTTCAAATAAATATTGTCCGGTCGACTCGCTAATTTTTTTTACTGCAGAATTCTGCCAAGACTTCGGCGAGGAAACTGGAAAGGTCGAGACGGGTCTGGACCCTATCACTTCTCTAGTTTGTGATGAAACTGCAATGAACGTGCTCCGACTGGACTCTCGTGCCGCCGACATCACAAGCTACCTCGCGCGTCTGAAGGAGGCAGTCTCACGAGTCGACTCATTGCTCTGGCCAAGGGCGACGCTTCAAAATGACCTGGAATCCCTGATGGCTCAACTCAACGAGATCCCTGACCGAGTGCAAGAATGGAAGAAGTCCTCCGCCCGGTGTGGTGCTGACGTGGCGCTGTCCTTGGTGCGAGTCCACTGCAAGGAAGCTCATGAAGACAAGCTGGCGGCGATCAAGGTCGCTAACACCAAAAGGCATGACTTCTAGTCCTTCATGGAGACTTTCATCGCTGCTGCCACTCGGATCGCGGATGGGATCGACTTGGACGAATTCATCGAGCCTGCCAGCCCTCCTCCTGCCGAGTGAACAAACTTATGAGACTTGAATCTGCCTTAAATTTGCCTCAGAATGCTGAGTGATTGTTGTAACTGTTAAACTCCTTCAGGCTTGATGCTCGAATACTTTTGATTTGCTGCTTGGAACTTTAGGATTTATCCGAATTTGGTTTATTTTCGAATATGCTTGCACTTTGCCTTCAAGTGGACTTTGTTCTTTGCTCGGAATAATCTTTGTGCTGGAGATGTAGCTCTGAGGTGGTGACTCTAGTTGACCTTGAGAGTGCTAGTGATCGACAATCTGAACAAGTAATCACTCAGTGAAGCCAAATGGTGTTGCAATCGTACGATGACTTCACAAGGACCAACAGTAAGTAAAGGGAAGGGAAGGACGAACCCAGTGACTCGTTGAAGACAATGATTTGTTGGACCAGTTCCAGTTGTTGTGACAACCGTACGTCTGGTTAGGGAGGCTGAGATTCAACTCAGAAGACCTCGTCTTCACCTTATTCCCCTTGAGCTAAGGACACCCAGTCCTCGCCCAATCACTCTGGTAAGTCTTCAAGGTAGACTTCCAAACCTTCACAGACTTCGTTCACCGGCGATCCACAATGACCCTTGGATGCTCAGAACGCGACGCCTAACCGGCTGGAGGATTCACAGTCCTCAAGTGTAATAAGTCTTCAGATCACACAGACAAGAAGACTTAAGTGATGCCTAACACTCTTTGGCTCTGGGTGTTTAGGGCTTTATCCTCGCAAGGAATTCTCTCTCAAAGGCTTCGAGGTGGGTTGCTCTCAAACGACAAAAGCCGTACTCTAACTCTGAGAAGCCAACCGTTTATGGTTGTAGGGGTTGGGGTATTTATAGCCACTAGGCAACCCGGCCTGATTTGTCCGAAATGACCCTGGGCCACTAAGTAACTGACACGTGTTCCAACGGTCAAATTTCAAACACACACAACAACTTTACTTGGGCTACAAGCAAAGCTGACTTATCCAACTCTGGACAAGATTTTCTCTCATAGTCTTCACTCGAAGATATAGGATTTTGGTTAAGCATCACTTCAGTCATTCTGACTGGTTCTCTTGGACCCCACTTAACAATACGGTGGTTCCTATGACTCAACAAAGAAAAACACAGAACGACGAAACTGCTAAGTCTTCGCGCTCCATAGTCTTCACGCGATGTCTTCTCTTGTCAGTCTTCAATGTGAATGTCTTCACATACCACCTTTGACTTCAATGCCTTCATACATTTTTAGGGGTCATCTCTGGTAGGAAAACCGAATCAATGAGGGACTTCTACCTGTGTTATCCTGCAATTCTCACAAACGCATTAGTCCCTCAGCTAGGTTTGTCGTCAATACTCCAAAACCAACTAGGGGTGGCACTAGATGCACTTATAATCTGCCCCTTTTTGGTGATTGATGACAAACTAGTTGAAGTTTTGAACGGGGAATATAATATGTGAAATTGTAAAGGATAGGGAATTGTCTTCATAAGTTGCAAGGGCTCCCCCTGAAGATGTGCATATAAGTAATTTGCTTTTGGAATGCAAATGCACATGGCAGGTTGTACTTGTGGAGATCCTCTTCACGCATGGAAAGTATGTGAGGATAATGACATGCATAATGAAAAATGGACGTCTGCAAAATGACCTAAGTGCGGAATTTATCGTCGCACATGCGGAATTTATCATCGCATCACAGAATAGCAAATAAGTAGCAGACGACCATCGAGTTTAAGTGTTACAACTCAAAGAACCAAATGAATCAAAACGAGAGTTGTAAACACTAGGTAAAACATAAAGCAACTGCCCATATGGACCCGCTTGAAGACTATCAAACTCATATGCTTCTCCCCCTTTTGTCAGTAAGGACCAAAAAGGTTTGAAGACATAGAGCATCTACTCGTTCCCATGAGGAGTAGGCGAAGCAGCAAGGTCGTCGTGTTGTTCGGCGGTGCAGACGAACTCGGAGCAGTGTCGATGTGTGTTGAAGTAGGGGGCGGTGAAGTGGCATCGTCTTCGTCCTCGATCACTCTGGCATTCACAGTTGCCGCGGAGGAAGAGAACTCAGAGTCTTCAAGAGACGGAGTTCATCGCAGCACAGTCCTTCTTGGAGGTGTAGAGTCAAACTTGAAACGTTCAGAGAAGCCATCCTCTTGAAGATCATCTCCAGAGCACATAAGCGTCAGCCCTTTCCATGTACACCGACAGGTTTCATGGGCAACAAAGGCATTCTTGGTGGCAAGATTGCGAATGCGGTTGACATCCACCAAGAGGCTT
Source organism: Triticum aestivum (assembly GCF_018294505.1). Taxonomy (NCBI): domain Eukaryota; kingdom Viridiplantae; phylum Streptophyta; class Magnoliopsida; order Poales; family Poaceae; genus Triticum; species Triticum aestivum. The sequence goes on from NC_057803.1 coordinate 316,981,660, forward strand.
TGCATTTGGCGCTTCAGCCAATCATGATGCCTATCCTGTTTCTGATGAAGGGCAACCAGAAGCTCTCGATCATTGAGAACACGAGATCGCTTCTTGGGCCGTTGGGCAATAGTGCTTTCAGTGGCTTTAGTGAGGGCACGATGAGGTGCACGTGTAGTACCAGCCAGAGGATAAACACGAGTGACTGCTTCAACTCCTTCAATGTTTTGAGAGAAGCTTTGATGCTCAGCATTCTGAAGACTAAGAGGCTCCTTGGCAGGCTATGGATAAATGGCTTCAACGGACATATCAACGTCAGGCAGAAAGATCCGATGATTGCGAGCAGAGGGCTGATATGAGACAGCTGAGTGTAGTTTGATCAGCCACAATATCCATGGAGCGTAAAACTTCAAGCCAAAAATATCAGATCCTGATGTAGCAAGTTGGTGGATGAAGAAGTCTTGTGCATTGAAGCATTTGCCGTGAAGAATATAAAATACCAAAGTCTTCATTGCACCTTCCAGCTTTGCATGTGGAGAATGTCCTTTGATGGGCCAGAGAGTTCGCCTGATAATATGATAGATAGTGCGTGGCAGATACTCAAGGTCTTCAACAAAGAACTCCTTAGGATATGCAGCATCTGGGGGCAAAGGCTTCATCATGCTAAGCATCTGACTCATGTTCAGTTCAGGCTTCTGAAAGATGCTCTCCATAGTTGCACTGTGAAGCTGACAACCAGGTTCATAAAGATCTCCAGGAGTGGGCAGACCAGTGAGCTCAATGATATCAAAGGCTTTGGCTTCGTGATGAACATTGCCGGTCATCCACTCAAGGACCCAAGTCTTTGGATCTCTGTTGAAGCCACGAATGTGCAGAGTGGCATAGAATTGGAGCAGCAATTCTTTGTTCCAGTGCTCTTGGTCGGTGACGAAAGGCAACAATCCAGACTCCTTGAAGCAATCCAGAGCTTCTTCCAAGCAAGGCAGACCAGTTATGGCTTCAGTGTCAAGACGCATATGAGGGAAAATGTGACCTTGATTGTACAGAATGCATGAGTAATAACTTCACTGCGGATAGCTCCAGAACCGATCAGAGGATATTCTTTCCCTTGAGTAGGGGTTCTTGGCGCTATTGAAGAAGGTGTTGTCTGCTTTGAAGCCGTTGACATTAAAGGATCTGGGTGCTGATGCAGGACTTGGAAACCTGGGCAACCTTGGCATTGGCTTCTGTACCTGAGGCCTGTGCTCAACGTGATAGTCAAACTGAGGACCAGCAGCAGGCGCAAGAGCAGTAGCATCAATGGCTTCACTGACTTTTGGCACATTGGTTGGTGCAGGCTCCACATATGCTTCAGCCATGACAACGTCATTGGCTTCATTTGTGTTGGTGGTGGCAGCCTCAAGATTCTCAACCTCCACTTGATGAGCTGGAGGGTCGGGCACATACACGTTCTCCTTGAGAACAGCTTCTTCAGTAATGGGGGGAGTAAGGACACGTTCTTCTTCTTGTGTGTCGTCGGCTGATGTAGCCGGAATGTCTTCAGCAGCTTTAGCCTCAGACTCGGAGACATTCACAGTAGGAGTGGCATCTGGAAACACTTGACGTGCAACAGATTGGTGTGGCACTTCTTCTTCTGGAACACTCGAAAGAGGGACTTGAGACCTTGGTCCTTTGCGAAGCCTGCATAACGCTGGCGACACCTCTGGAGACGGAGTTGGCTGGGCCTCAAGGTCATCTTCTTCTTCTTGCCGGGGTGGTGTGACTTGTTGTTGTGGGTGATCAGCCCATGATGCATCCTGAGCAATTGGCGTCAGAGGACGACCAATGCTGATGAGTTCGTTGTGCATAAGCACAGGCGATGATACCTGTTAGTGCTCAATCATAGGAAGAACTACATCATCTTCAACATTGTCATGGTGACCAATGCCTTCAGCAGCGGTGGGATCAGCTGCCGGAATGTCTTCAGCTTCATGAGCCTCTGTGGAAGCAGGCTCATGGACAGTCAGTTGGCGCTCTTGATATTCAGCGGCAGGGCGAACCATGGAGATAGGTTCAACAACTAATGGCTCTGTGGGAGCAGCCCAATCCTTCTTGGTCTTGCGCTTCTTCTTGGAGGGAGCAGCAACAGAGGCTTCAGGATGTTTCCTCTTTCTCGCTTCAGCCTCAGCAGTCCTCGTCTTCTTCAGTTCTGAAACGGTTGACCTGGCCTTTGGCTTCGAGCCAGTCATGCTGGCTGGGAAGACAATGGGATGTGCTTCCTGCCTTGGTGCTTCGGGTTCGGCCACAGCTGGCTTCTTCTTCTTCTTGGCAGCCATCCTGGGATCGATGCCAGGATGACCAAGGGCCTTGCGCTTCTCAGCCTCATTGTAGGCTTGCACACTCTTGTCAGCTAGGCTCTTCATGCTCTCACAAGAACCTTGAGCTTCTTCACGCTTCTTGAGAAAGGATTCTTTGAGCTCGTGTAGCATGATCTTGAAATTTTTGACCTCTTACATGCTGAGCTTGGCCATGTGCTTCTTGAACTGAGCTTTCTCAAAGTCGATCTTTTGCTTCAGTTCAACGATGCGCTGAGCTAGAGCTAGCTCTGAAGCAATGGCGCCATGGAAGGCGACACTGAGGCCAATTGGAAGTTGCAGATCTTCAAAGCTGAGGTTGGGTGTGTCAAACCACTCATCAAAGAAGTTTTGAATGATTGCCACATCAAAGAGAGGCAAATCATTGAAGATTTTTGCTTCTTCTTTGCTCTTGATCTGTTGCTCAAGAGCGTCATCTGCAAGATCTTCATCGCTGGACAGATCAATGGCGTCGTTGCGCAGAATAGCAGCAGCAGTCAGTTCTTGGCTGGTGTGTTGCAAAGGCATCTTGACTCTCGAGGGCTTGGAGATGCATGACAAATCTTTAGACTGCACACTGTCTTCAGGAGGTGCAGTAGCCAGTGGCTTCGCCTGTGAGATTTTTGGTGCTGAGGCAGGTTTGAAGCTTTAGGCTGCTTCAGTTTCTTTGGCTTCGGCAGTGCAGGCGCTTCATCAGATTCAACGTCATTTGCAGGCTCATCCACGGCTGTCCCTTGAACCATGATATGAGTGATGAGACCGTCCAGGTTGTAGAAGGGCCCAAAAAGATTGGGTTCAGCTTCGCGGGTGCCATCGGCACGGGGAGCAGAGGGACCAGGGTTGAAGTCTAGTCCCAATGACTTCTTGTTCTGCTTCGCCGAATTCTGGGCAAACTGGAAGTTGCGCTTGAATAGATTGTCGTCACGACACCATAGCAATGACGATGGGTCAGCATCCGCAGGCTGTGGTCCATGGACCATGCAGGGATAGAAGCCTTGTTCAATGGCTTCATCTCTGGACTTGGGTTGAAGACTTCTGTATAGGATGTCTCCCCATGGTCGCTTGAGGGCATTCTTCTCAGCATATTCCTTGGTCACAAACCTGTACTTGAACCACTGTTCTGCCCAATATCGTCGAATCCATTGGATTCGTGTCTTGGCTGATTGTAATCCTCTTCTGGATCTGTCTTGTACAGCTCTAAGAGGTCATCGGGAAGATCTCATGATGTTTCACCTCGACGCTTTCTGCCACCCTTTCTTACCGATTTCTCTGCAGCCATGAACTTTAAACTGAATGGCTTCAACATGTTCAAAGGCTTCAAAATGGAATCAGGAGTCATAGAAAGCAAAGTAATATTTTTGTCCTTATGAACAAGACTATACTGATTGTTTCTACCATGGTGTACAATTTTTTTATCAAATTGCCATGGTCTACCAAGTAATAAGGAACATGCTTGCATAGGTACCACATCACAATCAACATAATCAACATATGTAGAGATACTAAAATGCACACGAACGGTATGTATTACCTTAACCTTGCCGCTGTTGTTGAACCATTGGATGTAGTAAGGATGTGGATGCAGACTTGTGGTGAGAGAGAGATTCTCCACCATCTCCATGCTAGCCAAGTTGTTGCGGCTCCCTCCATCTATGATGACGCGAATAGAATGTTCCTTCACAACTCCCTTTGTATGGAACAAATTATGCCTCTGATTTTTCTTAGCTTGTGTAACCTGCACACTCAAAACACGTTGAGAAACTAAACATTCGTACCTATCAGCATCTTCAACAGCCATGTATTGTGTCTCATGATCAGAATCATCTCCATCAGGTTCTTCATGTGTAATAAGAGCCAAAGTCTCCTCATCATAGTCACTAGCTGACTCATACCCACCATCCTCGGTAGAAATCATCACACGCTGAGATTTGCATTCTCTCACAAAATGTCCTCTTCCCTTACAACAAAGACAAATAATATCACTTGTGTGCCCTGTTGATGTCATATAAGAAGAAGAGCTCTGCGCAGGCCCGACAGGTGTGCTCTTGGCAGATAGTGGTGGTTGTGCCTACTTTCTTGGGTCACGGCTGGTGGTGGCACCTGATGGAGTTGCTGGAGTAGTGGAAGTAGAGGATGCACGTGGTGTCCATGATGAAGATCGACCTGCAGAAAAGTTAGTTCGCGCCAATGCCTGTTGATCCTGCACTTCACGTGCAGCTTTACAAGCAAGATGGAATAAACGAGTGATATTATTATACTCCTTATACTCAAGAATGGTTTGAATCTCTCTATTTAATCCACCCATAAAATGTGCAAGCATAGCTTCATTCTCCTCAACAATACCACATCTAATCATGCCAAATTGTAATTCCTGATAATATTATACAAAATATTTTCCTTGTCTTAAACGCTACAATTTTTGAATTAATTGACGTTGATAATATGGTGGAACCCAACCAGTACGCATAGAAGTTTTCAAAGCAGCCCAAGTAGTTGGAATAGGATATTATCTAGAATGTTCAGACCACCAAACACATACAAAGCTAGTGAAAGCACAAACAGCAGCAGGACCACGTCTCTCCTCAGGATATTGTAAACATATAAATCGTTGTTCATTTCTAAATCCCAAGTAAGATATATATTAGGAACATATCTACCCTCAAATGGTGGAATATTCAATTTCAGTTTTGGGAGATGGTCATGATCTTGTACCTGAGGGGGAGCCCTACCATTGCCATTATTTGCATGTGGACGACCTGGTGGTTGTGGTGCTGGTGGTTGCACGTAGTTCTGATTTTGATCAACCTGATCCTCATAATCTCCCGCATAATACTCCTCCTCCGCATCAGTAGCAGGAGCCACAGAAGTATCAACAGCAGCACCAACAGTTTGGCCAGGCGTAAGAGGGAGAAGGCTCGCTCGGTAGAGGGCTGTTTCGCGATGAGGAGGTAGTCGTCGTCGTTGTTGTTGTTGTTGTTGTTGTTGTTGTTGTTGTTGTTGTTGTTGTTGTTGTTGTTGTTTTTGTTGTTGTTGTTGTTGTTGTTGTTGTTGTTGTTGTAGAGGTGCGTTAGGTGCAGCCGATGGTGGTGGTTGAAGACGCGCGAGAAATTCATTAAACTTGTTATCGAGGTTTGTTTCGAACATCTTCTCCATGCCATTTATCTTCTCCATGGCCTCTTCAAATCTGTTTAGCACATCTTGCACCTGTTCACTCATCATTTGCTGAAATCATGCAACTCCTTATTCGACATGTTCTCCCAGTCAGTCTCGTCGGCTTGTGATCCTGCCATGGTTAACAACAATAGAAACACACAAGAATATGATCCTACAGACTACTAACAAATGGTGGTGGTGGGTGTCAAAAATCCGTCAAGCAAATCTCAAATTCTTACCAGTTCTTACCCAACAGCAGGCGGTGATCGGCAACTGTCGTAGTCAAAACTCCCAAAGCTTGGATAGAGCGATTACCAGGAAGAGTCAAACACACGAAGTAGATGTATGTGGAGCTGGGAAGGCTTATAATATGGTAGCAAAAAGGGTCAGCAATAATCAATTCAGAGATGCAAAGTTGTATAAATGCTCAATGACGATACTGTGCTGGTCCTAGGCTAGATCGTGCTAGAGACGCGAGCCTAGAACACTAACAAAATCACGATGCTACACGTAAAGAAGGGAAAAGCACACTCTGGAATTTTTTTGCTCTGTTTATTTTTTTTTTGCGCTCCTCTTTTTTTTGCGAAAAATCACTATAATGGCGAGTGTCTCAAAACTCTTCCAAGGTCAAACTGACAGGATGGGCACGATTTTTTTACCTTTTTTGGAAATCAGGGCAGCGACGACGAAAAAGTGCAACAAAAAATCACTGATGGCACATGGCTCAAAAGACTCCGAAAAGCCTAAAAATAGGATAGGGAAAAAATTGCCTGCGAAAATTTTGGCCTAAAAACTACCCGGGGGTCTCCGGACTCTTTTTTTTCGAAACCTACTCAGGCAAGGAAACACGAATCAGAAATTAGACAAATCTCGAAAACAAACCTAATATGAAAGGAACTCGGATTGGTGGTGGTATATGGAGACGGATCAGTGGCGGATAAGCGGTGGTGGTAGATGGCAGGGGCGATGATGATGGTGCGGCGACGGCGTGACAACTTATGACTAGAACTCGAAACTCTAAAAGACTAGACTCTAAGACCAACAACTAGACACGACGATGCAACCGCAAATTCAACAAAGCAAAATACTGAAAAGACTATGCAAAGGCTCAGAATGGTTCGGATATGGTGAACTAACCCTAATTTTTTTTGGCTTTTTCGTGGACTGTAGGTATGAAGAACAGACTCGATCTAAACTACGAAAAACTGTAAAATCTCACCAAGCAACCTAAAAATTTGATACCACTTGATAGAGGCGAAGGTGTCCCGATGTTTCCATGAGATGGTTGCTATCATTTTTGGTGGGAGTCGACCTTGACGATCCAACTACCAATGTGCGAGACATCGCACCTTAGCAATCGCTAAACCAACTTTCGAGGGTTATTGACCACGCTGGAGCACGATCAACTGACCACGAGGGTTTGTTTCCTGTGAGCAAACGAAGAACAATCAAGAAACTAAGATTGCAATCTGGATATTGCGAATATAAGAGGAAATCTTTATTGATAAAGGTGGGGTTCTGTGACGCCTTTGTCTGGTCGTTGAACACAAACGAAGTACGCGAAGTTGCAGCTATGGCGAACATTAATCTAAACAAAACCCAAAGTCTAAACGACGTCCTAAGGGCTATATATATGGAGCAAGAGGGGGGAATTTTGTGGCCCTTGGAGGAGGGATCCGAAACCAACCCTATGTCATGTTTCCCCACACATACGGACTCTAAAAACAGCCTATACTTAAGTATTTCGAAAATACATGGGCCTGGCCCAATAATAAGGTGACGCAGCCCCTAGAATAGCCTCTGGACGAAATTTATGAAGTGGCATCTTGTATATTTCATCCAAGGCTTCATGCACCCCTTATGGTGGCTTCAAAGTCCTGAAATCATCACTTGTAACTCCGTTCTTGACCCCCTTGCGCATGCCATCATCTCCATGCTTGGTCTTGCTCCAGTGTTCATCCCTCTTATCCATGCCAGGTCCTTCATTTGTAGGCAAAACAAATGTATCCAATTTAGGCAGCATCATATTCTCATGAAGATTAGAATCATTACCAAGAAATGAAAGTACCTGATAATTTAATTGGCGTGCGTGAGCTCTAGTAATTGGTCCAGTATGTATAACAGCAGGGGCTATGGGTGTAACAATGGTATTGATGTCCTCATCAGTGTTGCTACAAAACAAGGTAATGAAAGAGAACCATGGGTTCAAAAACCTATGCCCTTTCCACCTAAGTCAACTAAAAAGAAAGATGGTAAAGAATTTGAACGTTTTGCTGAAATGCTGAGGCCAGTCTTTTAGCGTACTCGCTTGACTGATATCTTAAAAATGCCTCCTTATGCAAAGTACATGAAAGACATCATCACCAATAAGATAAAAATACGGGAAGTTGAAATCTCCACCATGCTTGCTAAGTATACTTTTAAGGATGGAGTACCTACAAGACGTGGAGATCCGGGAATACCATCTATACCTTGCTCCATCAAAACAAATTATGTGAAAACTGATTTATGTGGTTTAGGAGCTGGTGTTAGTGTTATGCCTTTCTCTTTATATAAAAGACTTTATTTAAATAAACTAACACCTACTAAAATATCTTTGGAAATGGCTGACCAATCAACTGCTATACCTATCGGTATTTGCGAGGATGTGACCGTTGTTGTTGCTAATGTTACTATTTTGACTGACTTTGTTGTACTTGAGATGCCCGAGGACGAGGACATGTCGATTATCCTTGGTAGACCCTTCTTGAATACTACAGGGGCTGTTATTGATTGCAATAAAAGCAAGGTCACTTTCCATATCAATGGTAATGAGCACACATGCACTTCCCGAAGAAACAATTCCAAGTGAATGGTAGTAATGTTATTGAAACATCTCCGACAATCACTATTGGAGGTTTTCAACTACCTCTACCTACTATTAAAAACAAATATGAAATGCTTATTGTTGGGGACATTCATATCCCCATTGAGGTAACTTAGTGATTTACGAAAGTTCTTCGGTTTCATGATAATCGAAATTGGTTGTTAATAAGACTTGATCGACCTTATTAATGGACCATTTTTGAGAGGTATGAAGTTGATGAATTTAGTGAGCACTACCTTCTGTCCTTATCTTTTGTTTTCTGTTTTATTAGTTAAATAAAATAAAATGCCATGTTTTTTCTGTTTTCTGAATTTCCCGTGTAAAAAAAATGACCCAAAAATAAAGGTTCTCAGAATGCTCTAAAAATTTAATACGATTTTTTCTGAATATGTAAGAATTTTTGGTGCAAATAACATCAGAGGGAGGTGCAGCAGGTGGGCATAACACACCTAGGCGCGCCAGGACCCCAGGCGTGCCTTGGTGGGTTGTGGTCCCCACATGGGCCCTCTCACTTATCTCTTCATCCCACATCACCACCTACCTCTAGAAAAAAATTCACCATTGGTCTCTCTCTCTCTCTCTCTCGTGTTCTTGCTCTCAAACCTGCGGATTTCGATCTCTTTGCTCGACGCTCCGTTTTCGCAACTGTTTCGGGAGATTGTTGCTTGGTATGCTACTCCTCCGTTGGTCCAATTAGTTTTTGCTTTAGTGGTTTATATTTTGAATAATTAGCTACTCTTGGTTCAGCTGTAGATGAGCTTGCATGTTGAATTCTTAGAGTTCTAAGTAGTTTGAATGCTTGCTATGGCCTCTATGAATCCCTATGAGTAGTTGTTTTCAATCTTGTGAAGTTTTTTTGAGAAAAAAATTGTGGACTAAAAATTTCAGAATTTTGTTCATAGGAAAAAGATGAGTATCTTTAGGAAGTTTGCTTCCAAGAAGAACTGTAAGGGAATTATCGGAGAGTCATCTGATAGTGATTTCCACACCCAGAGAATGGCGGAGGTACGGCTGTGCAACTGGCCACATAACCCATTCATGGAAGGGGCCGGAATCCTTCAAGAGTTTGCACAATATGCTGCTAATGCCGGCCACACCGACTTCATTGTAGCTGAATGTGAATAGTATCATCTTCTCACAAATTCCTTTGTGCAAAGTTTTCATTTCCTTCCTAGGAATAATTCTGCTGAGGTGGAGTTTAACTTATATGCTGAAACCCGTCAGATACCACTTACTGAATTTTGTGATATTTGCATGATCCCTTCTGATGGGAATTTAGTTGAGCCTAGGCCTGCGGAGTTTGATGGTTTTACTGCACTCTGACTGTGTGGCATGAGAGAGGGGTGTCAGGTGTCACCGCCACTACCTTGCACTTTCCTACTGTGCATTATCTTGCTATTGTGGCACGTCACCTCCACATTAACAGATCCAAGGGCAAAATACATGGTGGTATTTACGCTACTCGCTTGGCAACTCACTTTAACATTCAGATACGCCATCATGATTATCCCTTGCCCAAGGTTTACCAAGATCGCGCAACTATGTCACACCACCAGTTTATTGATAGCGAGAACACCACTATGGATGTTCCATATAACTTAGTTTTCAGTGTGGACACTCTCGATGTTATTCCATTGCCTGCACCTGCTTTGTTTGATCCTATTGCCAGGGGCGGATATAGGATTTTGCCTGAGGACATTGTCGCCTGCCGGAACAACCTGGCTACGACAGAGGAGGGGCCTCAGAAGTGGGACCCTTAGGTGCCCGCTCCCCAGCACTTCAACATCGGACCCCCACAGTTTCTTCGAGTGGTGATTACCAAGTTAGGCCAAAATCCTAAGCTTGGGGGAGTACGTATTTCCACCGACATTACATTCATGTTCACACATTTCATTTCAGTTGTCGGTGTCCACACTCTTTCATTGTATTATCCATGCTAAATTTATTTTCTCGCTTTTCTTGTGTGTTTGACAAACTTTGAGAAAATACAAAAATATTTCCCGCTTCTTTTTTATTTTTATTTCTAGTGTAGTTAGCTATAGTATCTAAAAAGAAAACCCAAAAGATTTCCTTATTCTTCTTTTACTGGTTGGGAGCTTTCCCGTGTAAATAGTTTTTCTCATTTTTGCTATTCCCTTTTATTTGCTTGCTTAAGAAAAACCAAAAACTCCAAAAATGTTTTAGTGTGTTTCTTTGAATTTGTTTTTCTTTCTATTGAGTCATACCGAGGAGAAGACCACGATGAAAATGTTGACTGGCTCTCATATGCATTATTGTTGATCTAACAAAGATCCCTTATTACCTTGTCTTCTCCTTTTGAATAATTTTTTTTGTAGATTCCAGCTTAGTCCACGGCACTCTTGCACAATTATTATTTTCATATCATTCGGTCGTGCAAGTGAACGGCAATAATGTCGATATTTCATGAACTAGCGGTGGCAGAGAGAAATGGGTATGAACTCGACTTGTTCTGTTTTTGTAAATATGTTTAGCCTAGTATCCATGATTCAGCCTATTATGATCAAACATGTTTGCAATGACAATTAGAGATTATAGTTTCTCATGCCATGCATAAGCAGCTAGGACTGGATAATGATTTATCTTGGATGTCAACATTGTGTTAAAATGATTGTGATGTAGTATGATGATATGGTATCCTCCTCTAAATGTTCGTGTGGCTTGACTTGGCACATGTTCATGCATGTAGTTGAATCAAAACCAACATAGCCTCTATGATATTTTTATTCATGGTGTTCATATCCTACTCATGCTAGTATCCAATGTTACATATGCATAATGCATGTTCATGACCGTTGTTGCTCTCTAGCTGGCCGCTTCCCAACCTAATTGCTAGCCTTCGCCTATACTAAGCGGAAATATTGCTTGTGCATCAAAATCCTGAAACCCAAGTTATTCCAGATGGGTCCACCATACCTACCTATATGCGATATTACCCTGCCGTCCTAAGTAAATTTGCATGTGCTTGGATTGTTCATAGAGCGACAGGAGGTAGTCAGCATCTTCCATGTAAGCAGGTTATTCTCATGACGAGTGTTTGTTCACTTGTCCTTGCATGGGAGGGGCGCTAATAGGGATTCCCAGTCCCAAACTGCAAAAAAGAAAAGAGCTTACAAATAATCAAACAAAAACTCCTACGGAGTCATAACCTTTACTTTTATTGCTTGGGAACTGCCACTAATGTGTTTAGCATGGAAGATACCGATAACTAATGGTCGCAAAGTAAACAAGAAGGGTGCGTCTCTCAAAATTTCATTTACCTATGTTGTAAAATTTGAGCTCTCGCACCGCTGCAAATCACTGCTTCCCTCTGCGAGGGGACTATCTATTTACTTTTATGTTGTGTCATCACCTTCTCAAATAAGCGCCAGAACCTCAGAGCACTGTTGTCATGCTCATGCATTGTGTGTAGTTAATGTTGGGTGCATCATGACTGGATCTTTTCTACCATGAATTACAATGTTTACTCGCTGCTTGAACTTTGGAGGTGCTCTGCATTTATGTTTTGTGGTCTCAGAAAGGGATAGCGAGATACCACTATTGTCATATTATATCATGGTTGTTTTGATATGAGTTAATATAATTTTTAAGAGTTATTGTCGACATGGTTAGTTATAATCCTGGGTGAAAACCTGGGTGCTGTTTAAGCTTATTTATGCAAACAAGAGCAAAACAGTTCGTAAAAGTTTTTCTTTTTCACTTTCAGTTTATCAATTGAATTGCTTGAGGACAAGCAAAGGTTTAAGCTTAGGGGAGTTGATACGTCTCCGTCGTATCTACTTTTCCTAACACTTTTCCTCTTGTTTTGGACTCTAAATTGCATGATTTGAATGAAACTAACCTGGACTGACGCTGTTTTCAGCAGAACTACCATGGTGTTGTTTTTGTGCAGAAATAAAAGTTCTCAGATTGGAACGAAACTTTGCGGGGAATTTTTATGCAATAAAAGAGAATTTCTGGAGCCAAGAACCATCAGTGAGGGGCACCTGGGTGGGCACAACTCACCAGGGTGCCCCCCTTCCAGGCGCACCTAGGTGGGTTGCCCCCACCTGGTGGCCCTGCAGACCCTGAAACCAATACTATAAAATCACATATTTCTAGAAAAAACAGGGAGGAGGAATTATCTCGTTTCACAATACAGAGCCGCCGCCACCTCCCATTCTTCATCGGGAGGCCAGATCTGGAGTCTGTTTGGGGCTCCAAAGAGGGGAATCTTTGGTCTTCGTCATCACCAACCCTCCTCCATCACCAATTCCATGATGCTCTCCACCGGGAGTGAGTAATTCCTTTGTAGGCTCGCTGGTCGGTGAGGAGTTGGATGAGGTTCATCATGTAGTCGAGTTAGTTTTGTTAGAGCTTGATCCCTAGTATCCACTATGTTCGGAGATTGATGTTGCTAGACTTTTCCATTCTTAATGCATGTCACTTTGGGCCGGGGTGCCATGATTTCAGATCTGAACCATTTATATTATCACCATTATATCTATGTTCTAGATCCGATCTTGCAAGTTATAGTCACCTACTACGTGTTATGATCCGGCAATCCCGGACTGACAATAGTCGGGAAACTTCCCGGTGATGACAGTAGTTTGAGGAGTTCATGTATTCACCGTGTGTTAATGCTTTATTCCGTTTCTCTATTGAAAGTATGCCTTAATATCCCTTAGTTTCCAATAGGACCACGCTGCCACAAGAGGGTAGGACAAAAGATGTCATGCAAGTTCTTTCCATAAGCACGCATGACTATTTACAGAATACACACCTACATTATATTTATGAACTAGAGCTAGTGTCGTATTGCCCTAGGTTATGACTGCTATATGATGAATATCATCCAACAAATCACCGATCCAATGCCTACGATTTTCCTACATATTGATCTTGCTAAGTTACTACTGTTGTTGTTACTATTGTTACTGCTACAGAACTATTAGTATCACTGTTATCGTTACTGTTGCTGCTACTACTACTATCAAAACTATCACACTACTTTGCTACTAATTACTTTGCTGCAGATAATTAATCTCCAGGTGTGGTTGAATTGGAAACTCAATAGGTAATACTTGAAAATATTCTTTGCCTCCCCTTGTGTCGAATCGATAAATTTGGGTTGAACACTCTACCCTCGAAAACTGTTGCGATCCCCTATACTTGTGGGTTATCAGTGTCCCTCCTACCACAATCCTCCAGTTCTGGCAGGGGTGACCATGGCATTGCCTAGCCGCTCTCCCCGTCCCCGGCCTCTTCTTCCTTGCTGGGGAGGCGCCCTCCCGATCTTGTCAGGCTGTGTCCCGCAGGCCCTAACAGGGTCCGGCTGGGCTTCTGCCTAGGTGCCCTGTTAGTGTTCTAGGAACTAGGGTACCCAGACATGCCTGCCCGCAGCCCACACCATGGCTCCTTCGACGGCCTGGTACGGCCCATCTGTAAGACCTTCGAGACAAGACCCTCACGAGGCCCCGAGGCCTCGCGAGGCGGACGACACCAAGACCTCTAGAGGGTGCAGCCTCCGCAGGCGACCTCCCGAGGAGAGGAGATTCCTATGCAAGTGCCCAGCCTCACGAGGCTGTGATGACGCAAGCTATGACGACCAAGGCCAGGCGGGCACCAGCAGGCGCAGAGGAGGCAGTTTCCTCTTTGGTGCTAAGGAGGCAAGGACAGGCGTGTGTTCCTGAGGAATCCCCCAAAGGTTTCCATTCGGGTGCAATAAGACCAAGACCATGAGCTAGGCAGGACAGATGTCATCACCGAGCCCACAGTCGCGTCACAACCAGAAGCTTTGCAGGCAAAGACCACCTTTTGTCAGGATTAGATGTACTACTTGTCCCCTTTCAAATTGGCCATTGTGGAATCCTTCCTGCCTAAGTTTTGAGGGAAGAGGACCAGGGACACTATAAATATAGGTTAGCCACCACCATAGAGGGGATCCAACCCTGGTCGACTCATTCTCGCCCCCTGAGCCCTTGCGAGGCAGCTCATCCTCTGTACTAGTTCATCCCCAAACCTCCTCGCAGGGCCAATCCACCACAAAGCAGGAGAAGGGTTTTACACCGCAAGGTGTCCCGAACCTGGGTAAACTGCCGTGTTCATCTTCTTCCCCAGTCTTGCAAATCCAGTTAGGCTAGGCTATGGGGCGACGAGCTCGAAGCTTGGGAGGTTGAGATCTTCGCACACGCCCCAGAGTTCAAACCTTCTTGCGTCTTCATAGCCCTAAATCCAACATATGGCATGCCAGGTAGGGGCGTGTCGAAGTCTTCCATCGAGTCCCACTTCAAGCCGCTTCGTCGCTCCCATAGCCAATGCACGCCGAGTCAGTGCCGAGCACCGAGCCGCTCGCGTCACTACGAGGACACCCGTGGGCCATGGTGCCCCGCGCCGCTCTTCTTCCGCTGTGGCCAACGACGCCACCGACCCTGTCGTCCATGGGGCGCGACGGCCGCACCGCCACTCCATCACCCACTCCAGCCATGGCGTCAACCTCTCATGCTCACCGCGGGCCGGGGAACGCACAGGTTGTGCTGCTCATGGCGTGCGAGTTGCTGCGCTACCATCCCCCCGATGACTGGCTTGCCCGCATTGCCGAGCTCGTCAGCACTGCAGGTGAAGCACCTGCGCTGTCCCGCTCGCTCCGTCCCCCGCCGTCCCAGGCGGGCGACGTGGCCCATGGCGCTCCTCCCCCTCCTCCTCTACACGGTGCTGACCCTGAGCTCGTGTGTGATGCGCAACCACGCGACCCGTCGCACGGAACAAGTGCATGTGATAAAGCAAGCTGCAAGGTGGTGCAACGTCCCCAAGGTCATGCACGTGCGCTCCTTGCGCCGCCGCGCCAGGACCGCACGCCACTAGAGGCGGTGGCGTGTGGGCGTTGAGACTGAGCTCCACCCTTGCAGGCTGCACCTATGAGTGCGGTGGGCTGCAGTGCCATCAACCCAGAGCTGCGCCTCATCGTCTGGCCCAGCAAGTTCAAGCCGGATCTGCCTCCACGCTATGACGACACCCTTGACCCCGCGGACCTCCTACAGCTCTACCCCGATGAGGACATCAATACCATTGTTACACCCACAGCCCGTGCTGCTATACATACTAGACCAATTACTAGAGCTCGTGCACGTCAATTGAATTACCAGGTGCTTTCGTTTCTTGGTAACGATTCTAATGTTCATGAGAATATGATGCTGCCTAAATTGGATATGTTTGTTTTGCTTAAAAATGAAGGGCCTAGCTTGGACAAGACAGATGAACCTTGGAGAAAGTTCAAGCATGGAGATGATGGCACGCGCAAGGGGAACAAGTACGGTGTTACAAGTGATGATTCCAGGACTTTGAAGCCACCATAATGAGTGCATGAAGCCTTGGACGAAATATTAAAGATGCCACTTCATAAATTTCATCCAGAGGGTATTCTAGGTGTCGTGTCACCTTATTTTTGGGCCAAGCCCATGTAATTTCAAAATACTTGATTATAGGTTGTTTTTAGAGTCCGTATGTGTGGGGAAACAAGAGTTAGGGTTGGTTTCGGACCCCTCCTCCGAGGGCCACGAAATTCCCCCCTCTCTCCTCCATATATACAGTCCTTAGGGCATCGTTTAGACTTTGGGTTTTGTTTAGATTAAAGTTTGCCATAGCTGCAACTTCGCGTACTTCGTTTATGTTCAACCACCAGACAAAGGCGTCACAGAACCCCACCTTGATCAATAATACTTTCCTCTTATATTCGAAATATCCAGATTGCAATCTTAGTTTCTTGCTTGTTCTTCGTTTTCCTACAGGAAACTGACCTTCATGGTTAGGTTGATCATGCTTCGGCATGGTCAATAAGCTCTCGGAGTTGGTTTAGCGATTGCTAAGGTGCGATGTCCTCACACGTTCGTAGTCGGATCGTCAATGTCGATTTCCTCCAAAATGATAGCCACCATCTCATCCAAAGACGGGACACCTTTTCCTCTATCATACTCACTGAGCATCGAGCCGGCGAACGGAGATGAGAAGGTCATGGCGAATTGGTTCCCCATTGCTTTCAAGGACGACGCGCGCTCCTGGGTCTTGCACCTCCCTGATGGGCCAATCTCCTCCTAGGAAGAGCTTCGCGAGCATTTCATCGCTAACTTTCAAGGCACCTGTGATCGTGCTCCCGCGGTGGGCGACCTATGGCGCGTGAAGTAGTAGTCGGGCGAGACCTAGCCCAAGTACATACAACGCTTCACAAACGTCCGCCTCAATATCCCGAAGGCGTCAGACAAGGCCATCATCTCAGTGTTCACCGATGGCGTTTGGGACGTGAAGATGAAGGAAGAGCTCTCCATCCAAGAGGACCTGTGTGATACATCTCTGTCGTATCTATAATTTTTGATTGTTTCATGCCAATATTATATCATTGTCACATACTTCTGGCAAATTTTTATATGATTTATTGGACTAACCTATTGATCCAATGCTCAGTGCCAGTTGGAATATATGTGATTTTTGAGAGTTGGAATCACCGCAAACGGAGGCCTACACAGGGCGCAAGACACCAGGGCGCGTGATACGTCTCCAACGTATCTACTTTTCCAAACACTTTTGCCCTTGTTTTGGACTCTAACTTGCATGATTTGAATGGAACTAACCCGGACGGATGTTGTTTTCAGCAGAATTACCATGGTGTTATTTATGTGCAGGAGCAAACATTCTCGGAATGACCTAAAACTTCACGGAGACACTTTTCAGAAAATAAGAAAAATACCTGCCAAAGATGAAGGCCAGGGGGCCCACCGACATGCCACGAGGGTGGGGGCGCGCCTGCCCCCTAGGGCGCGTCCCCCTACCTCGTGGGCCCCCTGTTGCCTCTCCGACTCCAACTCCACCTCCATATATTGAGTTTCGATGAGAAAAAAATCAGGGAGAAGAAATCATCGTGTTTTACGACACGGAGCCGCCGCCAAGCCCTAAAACCTCTCGGGAGGGCTGATCTGGAGTCCGTTCGGGGCTCTAGAGAGGGGAATCCGTCGCCATCGTCATCATCAACCATCCTCCATAAACAATTTCATGATGTTCACCGCCGTGCGTGAGTAATTCCATCGTAGGCTTGCTGGACGGTGATGGGTTGGATGGGATCTATCATGTAATCGAGTTAGTTTTGTTAGGGTTTGATCCCTAGGGTCCACTATGTTGTGAGATTGATGTTGCTATGACTTTGCTATGCTTAATGCTTGTCACTAGGACCCGAGTGCCATGATTTCAGATCTAAACCTATTATGTTTTCATCAATATATGAGTGTTCTTGATCCTATCTTGCAAGTCTATAGTCACCTATTATATGTTATGATCCGTTAACCCCGAAGTGACAATAATCAGGATACTTACTGGTGATGACCGTAGTTTGAGGAGTTCATGTATTCACTATGTGTTAATGCTTTGTTCCGGTTCTCTATTAAAAGGAGACCTTAATATCCCTTAGTTTCCGTAAGGACCCCGCTGCCACGGGAGGGTAGGACAAAAGATGTCATGCAAGTTCTTTTCCATAAGCACGTATGACTATGTTCGGAATACGTGCCTACATTATATCAATGAACTGGAGCTAGTTCTGTGTCACCCTAGGTTATGACTATTACATGATGAACCGCATCTGGCAAAATTCTCCATCACCGATCCATTGCCTACGAGCTTTCCATATATTGTTCTTCGCTTATTTACTTTTCCGTTGCTATTTCTACCATGACTACAAAATACCAAAAACATTACTTTTACTACTGTTACCTTTTGCTACCGTTATCACCACTATCATATTACTTTGCTACTAAACACTTTGCTGCAGATATTAAGTTTCCAGGTTGTAGCGACCCGACCCGAATGGGTCAAGTCTCTGTGCTTATGTGTCATCCCTGGATCAGTATGCTGACACACACAGTACTCGAAGGATTTATAACAGAGGTAAATCACATGTATAAGTAACGTAAATACTATTACCTCAATCCAATAGCGGAAGCAACAAGGTTGTGGATTCCCATCAACACCAATGGCAAAGTTGAGTGTAGAAATCGTAACCCTAACGTATCACTTACTCGTTGTAAGACATCCTGCAACATGAGACGTTGCAGCCCGAAACGGGTCAGTACATTGAATGTACTGGCAAATTCACACCATAGAGAATGATGAACAATGGCTATCACTACATGCATATTTGGCTGGTGGAAAAGCTCTATGGTTATAAGGTTTTTGCGTAAAGCCAATTTTTCCCTACTGCAAAGGAATACATTTATTTAACTATCATGGTGGTTGTGAAACATTGAGAAATGGTTGACAACATTCTCAATCCCAATTAAAAGTACACATTAAAAACCAACAATATTAATTAGAGGTAACATGTTGAGATTCAATAGGATAATCCAAGTACTACATAGTCAAGTTGTCCATAACCGGGGACACGGCTAATCATGATTAGTTTGTACACTCTGCAGAGGTTTGCGCACTTTTCCCCACAAGACTCGATCGCCTCCGTTTGGTTTCTCGCACTACATGGTGTTTGAGAAACGGATGACCGAGACACAGTCTTTCAGAAGCGCTAGCACCTTACATGTGGGTAGACCTGTACACCTACAACCCCTACATCTGCTAGCCTACCCGTAAGAGTTCGCACAACTTACTCCACTATGCCAGAGCCCATAATGGCTTGTGGCTGCACACGTAAGTTACGAGTATGAATTATCTTATGATCCCTTTGAGCCTGGGTGGCGGTCCAAAAAAAATAGGCAAATCCTGATAGACATCAGGTGCCTCAATCCACCCAGATGTGTATTTAAGTTGCCACCTTAGATAAACCATTAATTAACAACACTCACATCAGTCATGGATATTCACTCACCCAATCCACGTCTACTAGCATAGCATGGCATAATAAGCAAACGTAGAACTAACTCCCAAAGGTTTCATAAGTAATACAGGTAATAGGTACTACCTCATCTACTTCCCATCCCACAATTTATTTTAGATCCTAATCATGCAATGTGTGAGGATTGATCTAATGCAATAAAACTGAGTTGTAGAAAAGGTATGATCAAAGTGTTACTTGCCTGCAATGTTGATGAAGATGATTCACACTCAAAACTCGTGATAGATCTACTCGTCTCACTCCGGTCAATCTATCGTAAGCAAACAATAGTAACCACACAATAAGTACTCATCTAATGCACAAGTAAAACTCGAACGAGAGAACGAACCAGAAAGTTTAAATTGAGAACTCCGGTTGCAAGGAAAGAACGAACCGAACAAACGACGGAAAACAAACGGCGGAAGAAAACAACTCAGTTCTAGCAAGTTGAAACTAGGTCAAATTTTACCATAGCAAAAGCTTGTTCAAGTTGATTAGACGGAACGGCGGTTTTGAAACGAAACTCCAGGCGCTTGAATCACCTGATTCCGATAAACGGGCAAGAAGAAAAACTAGAACGAAGATCGGATCTGAGATCACGATCGCGGAATAAATCCGACGAGAAGAAAAAGAAGAACGGTTAAACGAACGGACGTTCGTTAACCTAGAAGAATCCGGTGATCACGTTCGTTAGGACGAACGGTCCGGCGAAACGATCTAAAGGCAACTAGATCGGAAAAGAAAACGAATCCGATCTAGGGTTTCGGAGAAGAAAACCGAAACGAAAAACCGATCTAGAAAACGAATTTAGAAGAGAAGAAAAGAATCGGAACGATTAGAAGAAAACGATCCGAGGAAAAGAGACGCGGGGCAACCTTGGCGAGGGGCTCCAGCGACGGCGGCGATGGGCGGCGGCGGCGGTGTTGGGCGGCGGCGGCGGTGGCGTGGGTGAGAGGCGGCGGCGGTGTAGGCAAGGCGCGGCGGCGGCGGGTGACTCAGGGCGCGGCGCGGGGTGAGGCGGCGGTGCTAGGGCGGCGGCGGCGGCGCTAAGGCGGCGGCGAACGGTGGCGACGGCGGCAGGGGCGCAGGGTGTGGCGCGGCTTGGGGAGGAGAGGGGGTTTGGTTTGATGTGTTTAGAGGGGAGGGTGCTTGGGTATTTATATTGGGGAGGGGAGGGTTTTGCTTGGGGTAGGGGACAAGAAATAGACTAGGATTAGAAAACAAGAGGAAAAGATCTAGAAATAGATACGGAATAAACGAACATAGGACAAGAGTCCTACTAGGACTAGGCAAAAGAAGGAAGCGGCGGCTCCTGGCTCCCTGGTGCGCGCGCTAGCTTTGGCCTCTTGGCGGCTTGGGCCTCTTGGCGGCTTGGGCCTTTGGCCCAAGGCGCTGCAGGATTTTTTTAAAAAAAAACGGTTCAGCGCGTAGAAAAAAAACAAAAAGAGATTTAAACGAACTCCGAAAAACCTAAAGTAAATTTTCCCCGACTCCTAAAAATGAGCCGAACAAAATGAACTTTTCTCCGGACCTAAAATAAAATTTTCAAAAATGCGCATTTTTCCCTATCCGAATAAAATGCAAATAAAACTCCGGCAAAACCAAAACTTGATCTGCTTATTAAATCTTCATTTTTCCTACATTTTTGGGAAAGTCATATTATTCCCTCTCTTATATTTTTGACGTCGGAAAAATAATTGAAGATGAAATAAATAAATCAAATAATCCTCTTTTCCAATCCGAGAAAACTCTCAAATAAGAAAATAACGAAATCTCCAACTCTCTCCGAAGGTCCTTGAGTTGCGTGAAATTTCTAGGATCGACCAAAATGCAATAAGATATGCATGATGATCTAGTGCATAACATTCCAAATTGAAAATAAATTCAAAAGAACTTTGAATTTAATTCTTTGAAACTCCCAACTCATATTTCATATAATTTGAAGAAGTCATTTTATCTTCTCTCGTGAAAATCATTGAGTCGCATAAAGTTTCAGAATTGGAATATTTCCAAATGAAATTCAATTATTTTTCAAACACCCTTTTCATTTTTAAATGGAAGAAGTCATGTTATCTTCGCTCAAGGGTTTTGTGTTTGAAAAGCATTTGAATTCATGGAGATCATAAAGCAAAAATGGAAGTTTGAGAAAGTCCTTTTATTCCCTCTCATTTAACTTTCAAAAGTTTCGAATTCACTCACTTACAGACAATCAATCAAACAATCAGTCAAATCTATCTATTTATTATAACATTCCAAAATTTAGAATTTTGGGATGTTACAAACCTACCACCCTTAAAATGAATCTCGTCCTCGAGATTCGGAGAGGCTAGCAAGAAAAGGTTAGGGTTTGGGGGTCTCCTCAAAATCCATCAATCGTGTCCGGGGTCTGGGATGCTACCACCCTTAGAAACATCGTTATAGCTCCATCAATACTCATATACTCCATCCATATTGTTAACAGTGTCGGTCTCCTCAAATCCTCGAGAAAATTCCTTCTCTGAGCTCTTCCGGTAGTGGCATAACTTTTTCCTCAATTCTTCTGTCCTTTCATCTTGGTAAGGTTATTCTGAAACTAGGTCTTCTTAGCTGACGGGTCTGGCGCCAAAACTAAACAACTATCGATATCTCATGGTGGTCAACAACTTGTGGTTTCTCCTGCAGGTAATGGGTCTGGGTTGATCCTCACCGTATAACCTACGGTTGGCAAAGCTGCCTTGTACAAGGGAAAAAAATCTTATACCATTCTAAGGTTTAAACAAGGTTTTGATCGTCGTCTCTCCACTATAGGTAAGTCACTCAGATTTACCATCCCATATAGCAAGGCGAATAATAAGAGTAAGTCGGTATGGTGATCAATCCATCCCGCACCCAAATCATTACCTTGTATACAGTTTAGCGAATCTCGCATTCTAACACTCGGTCAACCTCACAAGCATTGCAGAATTTCTCTTGTCGACGAACCAAGTTCGGATAAATCCATAGATTCTGCAAGCCAAACAACCATCTATCGTTCATTCACAACTCTCAGGTTTTGCGTAAGTCCTATAAGATCATCTGTCGATAAAATCGTAACATCTTTCAGGGTTTTTCCTTCATCAAGAATGTGCTTGCTTCTTGGCAGGTCCTGGGGCCTGTGGGTTATGGCCCATCTCATTACTTGTAAACCTTGAACTTATCGTCAGGGCAACTCGTCATTATTCCAACTTCCAACTTCCTAGTATTCTTAAATCCATCCAATTGTACTATCTTCCTTCCTTCTATTGGCACCATACTAGGACATGATTGCTCAGACTCATCATGGAATTTTCCATTGATCCATATTTTCAACATCATACCTCCTTTATATCCAATAGTACTTCATCTCTTCATCCTCGTGGGATATCCCTCATACCGAGGTAAAAACTTATACTTATGAAGTCCGTATTCCACTTCGTGGAATATCATTATCCTTTCCGCGGTCAAGCGTCCTTACAGGGGAATATTGGCCATCTCTGCATGGCACTTCTTCAACAGGGAAACGTGAAACACATCTTGAACTCCTGACAGTCCTTCGGGTAACTCCAACTTGTAGGCCACTTCTCTCATACGCTCCAAAACTCGGTATGGTCCTACAAATCTCGGGGCTAACTTTCCCTTAACTTCAAATCGTATTAACTCCTCACAGAGGGGACACACAAAGATATGCTCTGTCTCCGATTTCATAGACTACCTCCTTGCGTTTTTGAGTATGCATAACTATTCTGCCTGGACTGAGCTACCTTCAGTCTATCTCAAATCAACTTAACATTCTCTTCTGACTCCTTGATCACATTTGGTCCAAACAACTGACGGTTTCCATCTTCATCCCACACACTCTTGGGCATCACACATATCGAGGCAAAACTCGTATTCATTTTTGTCCGAAATCCATTACAGGGTACTACCACCCTTAAAATGCACAAATCTTCCATAGACCATATTTCTCATATCCTCGGAATTGGTCAACTCTTTCCTCATAGGGTAACTCATAAAATCCAAAGTAGTACCAACACTGCTAACTTTATTGATTCTTAAATTATTACAATCATCTCGCTCTTCCATTACATGTCTCAACTTAACCCCTCAATAAAAGAAAAAGCTCTCACTTCTACTACTCCATTTATTCTGTTACAAATTCAACTATATATCACCGGTCTCCTTCTCCTTCGGATGATCTCTGGCAAAGTGGCCTGCTTCATCACAACGGAAACATATTACTTCTGACAAATATCGCGGTTTCCTTGTGATTATATAGCCTCCTGGGGTCCTTATCTTCCCTCTTGGGCAATCATTGAAGTAGTGCCCTGAATTTTTGCACCTGAAACATGTGATATGACTCAGGTTTTTCTTTGTGGAAATTGGGTTGTTCCTGGAATCCAACCTACTTCTCTTCCTGGACCTTTCCGTTCCAATCAGGGCTTCTATTTCCTGTGGGTCATACTCTACTTCCTCTGTCGGGAATTCTACTAGATCTCCATTCAGACAATCTTGGGAGATGTGTCCTTCTCCACATGAATAGCATGACTTGGTGCGGTCTTTAATTTTGTTTACTTTGTGTGTGTCCTCAACATCTTCCTTCGTCACAGGTTCTTCTAACATCTCCATGAGGGCTCCTTTCATTTCTTCTTCCTTCTGCTGGATGGTTTTCTGTACCATAGTGTAAATGTGACACTGAGCAGGGTAGTGGGTAGTCCCTTCACACAAGAAACAAGTGATCTGCCTAGTTGGGCATTCTTCAGCTGGGTGACTTCCTTCACAATTAGGGCACTCATCCTTGTGTTCTTATGGGTGTGTCCGATTTCTCCACAAATCTTGCATGCACAAGGTTTCTTCATATCCTTTCCATAAGGCTTCAACTTCTGGGACACAAACTGAGACTTTAGCAAAGTCAACTTAAATTCTTTCCAAGTGGTTACTCCTTGCCATCCGTTGATGGTTTGGTACATCCTCCACCAAGTAGCAGCACCTCTTTCAAAGCATTGAAGAGCATGCTGGGCCATATCCTTTCCGACTATAGGGTTGTTCTCCATATGATCCTCCATGTTCTGAATCCATCGGTCTGTCTCCAATTGACCCATCGGTCCAGAAAATATAAGCTCATCTCCATTCATCCTCTATTGGGTCCATGGGTTTGGGGTGAGATAAGAGAGAGGGAGAGGGATACACACAATACAAACAAAAGTTTTGAAAGACAGATTTTTATTGTGGCTGTCGGAAAAACATCAAACAAATGACAGCTCACAATCGTCGCATCTAACGTAGGTGTATAACAGGGGTTTGGTATTCTAAGGTCAACGTCGCCAAACTCTTCAAGTCTTGTTCATGCCTCCAATGGCTTCTTCCGATCATGCTTGTCTTCTCAAGTTGTTTTGCCATATCAATCTCTGTTGACGCGAAGTCTCTCGTGACATCCTTAAATATTCTGGAATTGCATTCCAAACTTCTAGGTTTCAACATCCTTGGCATGAGATATGGTCATACTGTCCTTCAGTTCCTGACAAATCTCCGGTATCTCGAGGTTGTAGCTCCTCCATCTTGGCTACTTTCAGCCTTTGGTTCCTGAGTTCTTCACGAAATGCTTCCTTGTCTAACATGCTTTCATGGAGCTCCACCTTAAACTTCTTTATGTACTACTCCAGATCCTGGTGATACACCGGCTAAGGTTAAAACTTCATCTTACTAATAGGTGCTCCATCAGCCTTCTTCCATCAAATCCATTCTGAAGAAATGCATCCTTAACTCAGCACGGTGACAGTAGCATCAGCGGGCGATGACATCACGGATAACCGTGTTTCTGCTCTTGTCATTGCCATGAGCTATCTTGCCAGTTGATATCTCCTGCCTTAGGGTTTCTTTGACAAATCCTTGAGTTCTCCATTCTCCATGTTTTGGTCTTTCTCCGATACACCTTGATATCGGGTATTGACAACTTCCATAGTCTGCCAAGTTCCATAAGGGTAGCAGTCCTAGGTCATACAAATCTGGGGATTCTTCAGAGCCTTCAAATTCTACTTGTCTTCAGAGTCTTCAACAGCTGTAGTTTCCATTATCATAATGTATGGTAAAATCCTCTTCATTCCGAATGGTCTTACTTGTCTGATATCCTGTACTTCTTGGAGTGGTCTCATCAGTCGAATCCTCGAGTGGTCAAAAGGGGAAAGGGGTATGGTCTCACTAAAGGGAATTTTGAATAAGCTCAGAAGAGAAGAGAGGTAAAAGATCTTTTTGAAAGGGAAAGTTGTAGAGAAAAATCTTTGCTATGGGCTTGTCAGTTTCTAGGGTCACGTCCTACAGTCAACATGTGCTCTGATACCATCTTGTAGCGACCCGACCCGAATGGATCAAGTCTCTGTGCTTATGTGTCATCCCTGGATCAGTATGCTGACACACACAGTACTCGAAGGATTTATAACAGAGGTAAATCACATGTATAAGTAACGTAAATACTATTACCTCAATCCAATAGCGAAAGCAACAAGGTTGTGGATTCCCATCAACACCAACGGCAAAGTTGAGTGTAGAAATCGTAACCCTAACGTATCACTTACTCGTCGTAAGACATCCTGCAACATGAGACGTTGCAGCCCGAAACGGGTCAGTACATTGAATGTACTGGCAAATTCACACCATAGAGAATGATGAACAATGGCTATCACTACATGCATATTTGGCTGGTGGAAAAGCTCTATGGTTATAAGGTTTTTTTGCATAAAGCCAATTTTTCCCTACTTCAAAGGAATAAATTTATTTAACTATCATGGTGGTTGTGAAACATTGAGAATGGTTGACAGCATTCTCAATCCCAATTAAAAGTACTCATTAAAAACCCAACAATATTAATTAGAAGTAACATGTTGAGATTCAACAGGATATTCAAGTACTAGATACTCAAGTTGTCCATAACCGGGGACACGGACTAATCATGATTAGTTTGTACACTCTGCAGAGGTTTGCGCACTTTTCCCCACAAGACTCGATCGCCTCTGTTTGGTTTCTCGCACTACATGGTGTTTGAGAAACGGATGACCGAGACACAGTCTTTCAGAAGCGCTGGCACCTTACATGTGGGTAGACCTGTACACCTACATCCCCTACATCTGCTAGCCTACCCGTAAGAGTTCGCACAACTTACTCCACTATGCCAGAGCCCATAATGGCTTGTGGCTGCACACGTAAGTTACTAGTATGAATTATCTTATGATCCCTTTGAGCCTGGGTGGCGGTCCAAAAAAAACAGGCAAGTCCTGATAGACATCAGGTGCCTCAATCCACCCAGATGTGTATTTAAGTTGCCACCTTAGATAAACCATTAAATTAACAACACTCACATCTGTCATGGATATTCACTCACCCAATCCACGTCTACTAGCATAGCATGGCATAATAAGCAAACGTAGAAGTAACTCCCAAAGGTTTCATAAGTAATACAGGTAATAGGTACTACCTCATCTACTTCCCATCCCACAATTTAATTTAGATCCTAATCATGCAATGTGTGAGGATTGATCTAATGCAATAAAACTGGGTTGTAGAAAAGGTATGATCAAAGTGTTACTTGCCTGCAATGTTGATGAAGATGATTCGCACTCAAAACTCGTGATAGATCTACTCGTCTCACTCCGGTCAATCTATCGTAAGCAAACAATAGTAACCACACAATAAGTACTCATCTAATGCACAAGTAAAACTCGAACGAGAGAACGAACCAGAAAGTTCAAATTAAGAACTCCGGTTGCAAAGGAAAGAACGAACCGAACAAACGACGGAAAACAAACGGCGGAAGAAAACAACTCGGTTCTAGCAAGTTGAAACTAGGTCAAATTTTACAGTAGCAAAAACTTGTTCAAGTTGATTAGACGGAACGGCGGTTTCGAGACGAAACTCCAGGCGCTTGAATCACCTGATTCCGATAAACGGGCGAGAAGAAAAACTAGAACGAAGATCGGATCTAAGATCACGATCGCGGAATAAATCCGACGAGAAGAAAAAGAAGAACGGTTAAACGAACGGACGTTCGTTAACCTAGAAGAATCCGGTGATCACGTTCGTTAGGACGAACGGTCCGGCGAAACGATCTAAAGGCAACTAGATCGGAAAAGAAAACGAATCCGATCTAGGGTTTCGGAGAAGAAAACCGAAACGAAAAACCGATCTAGAAAACGAATTTAGAAGAGAAGAAAAGAATCGGAACGATTAGAAGAAAACGATCCGAGGAAAAGAGACGCAGGGCAACCTTGGCGAGGGGCTCCGGCGACGGCGGCGTTGGGTGGCGGCGGCGGTGTTGGGCGGCGGCGGCGGTGGCGTGGGTGAGGGGCGGTGGCGGTGTAGGCAAGGCGCGGCGGCGGCGCTAAGGCGGCGGCGAATGGTGGCGACGGCGGCGGGGGCGCGGGGTGTGGCGCGGCTTGGGGAGGAGAGGGGGTTTGGTTTGATGTGTTTAGAGGGGAGGGTGCTTGGGTATTTATAGTGGGGAGGGGAGGGTTTTGCTTGGGGTAGGGGACAAGAAATAGACTAGGATTAGAAAACAAGAGGGAAAGATCTAGAAATAGATACGAAATAAACGAACATAGGACAAGAGTCCTACTAGGACTAGGCAAAAGAAGGAAGCGGCGGCTCCTGGCTCCCTGGTGCGCGCGCTAGCTTTGGCCTCTTGGCGGCTTGGGCCTCTTGGCGGCTTGGGCCTTTGGCCCAAGGCGCTGCAGGATTTTTTTAAAAAAAAAAAACGGTTCAGCGCGTAGAAAAAAACAAAAAGAGATCTAAACGAACTCCGAAAAACCTAAAGTAAATTTTCCCCGACTCCTAAAAATGAGCCGAACAAAATGAACTTTTCTCCGGACCTAAAATAAAATTTTCAAAAACGCGCATTTTTCCCTATCCGAATAAAATGCAAATAAAACTTCGGCAAAACCAAAACTTGATCTGCTTATTAAATCTTCATTTTTCCTACATTTTTGGGAAAGTCATATTATTCCTATTTTTGACGTCGGAAAAATAATTGAAGATGAAATAAATAAATCAAATAATCCTCTTTTCCAATCCGAGAAAACTCTCAAATAAGAAAATAACGAAATCTCCAACTCTCTCCGAAGGTCCTTGAGTTGCGTGAAATTTCTAGGATCGACCAAAATGCAATAAGATATGCATGATGATCTAGTGCATAACATTCCAAATTGAAAATAAATTCAAAAGAACTTTGAATTTAATTCTTTGAAACTCCCAACTCATATTTCATATAATTTGAAGAAGTCATTTTATCTTCTCTCGTGAAAATCATTGAGTCGCATAAAGTTTCAGAATTGGAATATTTCCAAATGAAATTCAATTATTTTTCAAACACCCTTTTCATTTTTAAATGGAAGAAGTCATGTTATCTTTGCTCAAGGGTTTTGTGTTTGAAAAGCATTTGAATTCATGGAGATCAGAAAGCAAAAATGAAAGTTTGGGAAAGTCCTTTTATTCCCTCTCATTTAACTTTCAAAAGTTTCGAATTCACTCACTTACAGACAATCAGTCAAACAATCAGTCAAATCTATCTATTTATTATAACATTCCAAAATTTAGAATTTTGGGATGTTACACAGGTGTGGTTGAATTGACAACTCAACTTCTAATACTTGACAATATTCTTTGGCTCCCCTTGTGTCGAATCATTAAATTTGGGTTGAATACTCTACCCTTGAAAACTGTTGCGATCCCCTATACTTGTGGGTTATCAAGACCATTTTCTGGCGCCGTTGCCGGGGAGCATAGCTCTATTCTTTGAGTCACTTGGGATATATAACTGCTTATCATTATGAAGAACTTGAGAGATCCAAAAACCAAGATCTATCCCTCAACTACGAGGGGAGGTAAGGAACTGCCATCTAGCTCTGCACTTGATTCACCTTCTGTTTTGAGTAAGCTTGCGACACCTACACCTGCTTCTGCTATTCGTTCTGATATGTCGCTTGTTATTGATGATGCCACTTCTGCTATGCATGATACTTATGATGAAACTACCTCTATGCCTGATACTACTATGCCACTTAGTGCTTTTCTTGATGAACAACTTGCTAGGTCTAGAGAAATTGAAAATATTCAATCTGATGGTACTGATGAAAGTGATGATGAAGAACCACTTGCCATCCCTAAGGGTTATGTTTTTGATCAAGATGCTTCTTTAGCTATTTTAGCTTGCAGAAATAGAACTGAACTTAAAAAAATTATTAGCTAAATGGAGTAAGCAATCTCTAAATGCTAGAATGAAACCTGATCCTGCTTTTGCTACTTCACCTATCTTTGTTACTGATAAGGATTATGAATTCTCTGTTGATCCTGATATAATTTATTGGTTGAATTTGATCTTTTTCATGGTTATGAATCTGAAACTGTTGTGGCACATCTTACTAAACTGAATGATATAGCCACCCTATTCACTAAAGATGAGAGAATTTGCTACTTTTATATCCTTAAAATATTTTTGTTCTCATTAAAGGGTGATGCTAAGATATGGTTTAATTCTCTTGATCCTGGTTGTGTGCGTAGTCCCTAGGATATGATTTATTACTTCTCTGCTAGATATTTCCCTGCTCATAAGAAACAAGCTGCTTTAAGGGATATATATAATTTTGTGCAAATTGAAGAAGAGAGTCTCCAACAAGCTTGGGGGAGGCTTCTCCAATTACTTATGCTTTGCCTGATCATCCTCTTAAGAAAAATGAAATACTTGATATCTTTTATAATGTACTAACCGATGCCTCCAGAGATTACCTAGATAGTTGTGATGGTTCTATTTTCAGGGAAAGAACACCGGATGAAGCTGAAATTCTATTGAATAATATGTTGACAAATGAAAATAATTGGACACCTCCGGAGCCAATTCCTGAGCCTATTCCTAAATCAACTCCAAAGAAGAGGTGTATTCTATTTCTCAGTCCTGAAGATATGCAAGAGGCAAAGAAATCTATGAAAGGAAAAGGTATTAAAGCTGAAGATGTTAAGAATTTACCTCCTATCGAAGAAATACATGGTCTTAATTTACCGCCTGTTGAAGAAACATATAATCCAAATCCTTTACCTATTGAAGAAACTCATGGTCTTGATAACCCGGCACAGGTAGTAAAGGTAAATTCTCTCTATAGATATGATAAAGTTGTAATCCCATTTACTAAAATTTCTAGCCAATGCTTAGATGAGTTTGATAAATTTATGGCTAATCAAGAAGATTTTAATGCTTATTTTGGTAGACAATTAAAATACAATTCAAATATGCTTGGACACTTGGGTGATTATATGGCTAATGTTAAAAGTGAACTTAAACTTATTAGTAAACATGCTTCTATGGTTACCACTCAAGTAGAACAAGTACTTAAAGCTCAAAATGATTTGCTCAATGAATTGAATAGTAAAGATAATGATAATGCTGTTAGAGTGGCTACTAGAACTGGTAGAATGACTCAGGAACCTTTGTATCCTGAAGGCCACCCTAAGAGAATTGAGCAAGATTCTCAGAGAAAAATAATTTAGATGCACCTAGTTCTTTTAAAAAGAAGAAAAAGAAAAATGATAGTACTTTGCCTGCTTCTAGTGATCCTATTGTTGAAACACCTGAGAACCAAATGATATTTCTATTTCTGATGCTGAAACACAACCTGGTAATGAACCTGAAACCAGTGATAATGTTAATGATAATGTTCAAGATGATGCTCAACCTAGTAATGATAATGATATAGAAATTGAACCTGCTATTGATCTTGATAACCCACAATCAAAGAATCAACGTTATGATAAGAAAGATTTTGTTGCTAGGAAACATGGTAAAGAAAGAGAGCCTTGGGTTCAGAAACCCATGCCTTTTCCTCCGAAACCATCGAAGAAAAAGGATGATGAGGATTTTGAGAGCTTTGCCGAAATGATTAGACCTATCTTTTTGCGTATGCGATTAACTGATATGCCCAAAACCAATCCTTATGCTAAGTACATGAAAGATATTATTACAAAATAAAAGAAAGATACCGGAAGCTGGAATTTCCACCATGCTTGCTAATTATACTTTTAAGGGTGGAATACCGAAGAAACTTGGAGATCTAGGAGTACCCACTAAACCATGCTCTATTAAAAGAAATTACGTTAAAACTGCTTTATGTGATCTTGGAGCCGGTGTTAGTGTTATGCCTCTCTATTTATTTCGTAGACTTGATTTGAATAAGTTGACACCTACTGAAATATCTTTGCAAATGGCTGATAAATCAACTGCTATACCTGTCGGTATTTGTGAGGATGTGCCTGTTGTAGTTGCAAATGTTACTATTTTAACGGACTTTGTTATTCTTGATATTCCTGAGGACGATAGTATGTCTATTATTCTTGGAAGACCCTTTTTGAATACTGCAGGGGCTGTTATTGATTGCACTAAAGGCAATGTCACTTTTCATGTTAATGGTAATGAGCATACGATACACTTTTCGAGGAAACAACCTCAAGTTCATAGTATCAACTCTATTGGAAAAATTTGATCAATTATATTTGGAGGTTTTGAATTTCCTCTTCCTACTGTCAAGAAGAAATATGATATTCTTATTATTGGGGATGTGCATATCCCCGTTGAGGTAACATAGTGTTATTCGAAATTTCTCCGGTTCCATGTTATTCGGAATGAGTTCGTTAACAAGACATGATCAACCTTGTTAGTGGATTCCTTTTGATAATCATGAGATGGATGAAACTAGAAGGCACAACCTTCTGTACCCCACTTTTACTTTCTGTTATTTATATTAAATAAAATAAAAATAAATATTTTTCTGTCTGTTATCTGATTATCCGTGCAATATAAAAATACCTCAAAAATAAAAGTTCTCCAAATGCCCTGAAATTTAAATATGATTTTTTCTAGAATATTTGAGGATTTATGGAACAGAGAACACACCAGGGGGGCCAACCACCTTGCCACGAGGGTGGAGGGCGTGCCCCCCTGCCTCGTGGGCCCACGGTGGCCCTCCTCCACTTATCCTTTCACCCATACACTCCTTCTTCCTCCCCCAAACACGAATAACCAGCTCAAACCCGAGTCCAAGCTCATTTTGCTGCCATTTTCGATCTCCTTTCTCAAAGAACCTCTCACAAAACTGCTTGCGGAGATTGTTCCTTGGTATGTGACTCCTCCATTGGTCCAATTAGTTTTTGTTCTAGTGCTTTATTCATTGCAATTTTTTGCTGCCTAGGAGACCCTGTTCTTGAGCTTGCATGTCAAATTTATATGGTTCCAAGTAGTTTTGATGCATGATATAGGCCCTAGGCACTTGTAGGAGTAGTTACTATCAATATTATTGAGTTTGGTTTACTTTTATTTTGAAGTTACTAAAAATTTCAGAATCTTTCAAAAAATGATGAGGAGACTTTTGAGGGGCTCATTGAGCCAAAGCTCTAAGGAAAAGGCACCAAAGCCTAAGTATAATCTACCTCGCACCACGGAGGTTCGGGCGTGTGAATGGCCTTCCGAGGATTTCTTAAGATCAGCCGCGATTTATGAAGATTTTCATGAGTTGGCTCAGACTGCAGGCCTTACCGCTTTCCTCCACGACCAATGCGTTCAGTATCTCTTGCTCACAAATACCTTTGTGCAAAAAGTTTCATTTTCATTCTAGGAACTCACCACCTACAGTGGAGTTTCATTTATATGATGAGCATAAGGAGATGTCACTTTATGATTTTTGTGGGATTTGTTTAGTCCCTTTTGAGGGCAACACAGAAGAACCACATCGTGATGATGTGGAGGGATTTATTGACACTATCACTATAGGGGAAACAAGGAAGGTTTCTAATGCATGAATCACTAGCATACACTTTCCTGTTTTACGTTACTTTGCATTATTTGCTAGTCATTCGTTAATTGGTCGCGGGAACTGTGGAAATCTGAGTATCCCTGATATTATTATTTTGCACCACGGTCTATACGGTGATAACTCTTTTAGTATGGGCAGCATTATTGCCAAATGGTTAAGTCTGAACCATACCAAGGGCCCCATCTTTGGAGGCATCTATGCTACACGCCTAGCTGCACATTTTAACATACCTATTAGGCATGCTGACAAGGAAGAAAAAGTGTTGCCTCGTGTTTATCTAGATTATAAAAGTATGGTAGCACATGATTTTATTGTTAAGAATAGGGAAGGAGAGCTTAAATATCAATTGTTCTTTAATAAACATCATCCTGAGACTATTACCTTGCCTGCTCCTTCTTTGTTTGATTTGACTGTAGGCACGTACCTTATTCCGTTGATGGCTATCCACGCCTATCGGAACCCTGCACCAGCCGAGGAGCCAGAGCCGGAACCACAATTTGATCCTTCACGATAGTCTAACTACCAGTGGGATCCGGAGATGATTGTCAGCCAGTGGCAATCGGAGCCTTCCTCCTCTTCTTCACAGTACGACCCCAACTATTATTATGGATATCCGCTAGGCCAGCCATGGCCATAGACCAACTTAGGCTAAAAGCCTAAGCTTGGGGGAGTACGTATTTCTCACCGACATTACATTTATGCTCACACACTCATTGCTAGATGTCGGTGCTCATACTTTTTCACTGTATCATCCATGCTAGCTCATTTTCCTTTTTTATGCTTTCTTCTTGTGTGTTTAATAAACCTTAAGAGAAAACCAAAAAAAATAGTTGTAGCTTTTAATCAGTTTACTTTCCATGCTTGTAGTAGTAATTAAAAAGAAAACCCAAAAATATTTCATGTTCTTCTTTTGCTTGTTGGGAGCTTTCCCGTGTAAATAGTCTTATTTCTTTTCTTTTCTTTGGGGGTCGATAGGAGAAGACCATGATTAAATTGTTGAAGTGGCCCTTATATGCATTATTGTTGATCTGACAAAAGAGCCCATATTGCCTTGTCTTCTCATGTTTATTGAATGCCTGCAGATTCCAGCTTAGTCCAATGCATGTGCACTATTATTATTATTCACATCGTTCGGTCGTGCAAGTGAAAGGCAATTATGATGTTATATGATGGACTGACTGAGATGAGAAAAGCTGGTATGAACTCGACCTCTTTTGTTTTTGGAAATATGATTAGTTCATCGTTCCTGATTCAGCCTATTATGAATAAACATGTTTGCAATGACAATTAAAGATCATAGTTTCTTATGCCATGCTTGATTAGCTATGAGTTATAATGGTTTACCTTGCGTGCCAACGTGCTATTAAAATGGTTATGATGTGGTATGATAGGGTGGTATCCTCCTTTGAATAATTTAAGTGACTTGACTTGGCACATGTTCATGCATGTAGTTGAAACAAAATCAACATAGCTTTCATGATATTTATGTTCATGGTGGATTATATCCTACTCATGCTTGCATTCAGTGTTGATTAATTTTAATGCATGTTCATGACTGTTGTCGCTCTCTAGTTGGTCGCTTCCCAGCCTTTTGCTAGCCTTCACCTGTACTAAGAAGGAATACTGCTTGTGCATCCAAACTCCTTAAACCCCAAAGTTATTCCACATGAGTCCACTATACCTACCTATATACAATATCTACCTGTCGTTCCAAGTAAATTTGTATGTGCCAAACTCTAAACCTTCAAATAAATATCCTGTTTTGTATGCTCGAATAGCTCATGTATCAACTAGGGTTGTTTGTATCTTCGATGTTAGGCGGGTTATTCTCAAGAGGAGTGGACTCCGCTCCTCACTCACGAGATAAATGGTTGGTCACCGGGATGCCCAGTCCCATGCTTTATGCAAACTAAATCAAAATAATTGCAAACAAAACTCCCCCTGGGACTCTTGTTAGTTGGAGGCACTCGTTGTTTCGAGCAAGCCATGGATTGATGCTTGTGGTGGAAGGGGAGTATAAACTTTACCATTCTGTTTGGGAACCGCCTATAATGTGTGTAGCATGGAAG
The DNA here is from genome assembly GCF_018294505.1 of Triticum aestivum. NCBI lineage: Eukaryota > Viridiplantae > Streptophyta > Magnoliopsida > Poales > Poaceae > Triticum > Triticum aestivum. Next base: position 317,016,756 of record NC_057803.1, read on the forward strand.
ATATCACCATCTCTTGGTTGTTATGTTGACAATGAAAGTATACCGCTCAAAATATTATTCACCTCTGTTTCAAAACTGAGCTCGGGCACCTCTACAAATCTCTGCTTCCCTCTGTGAAGGGCCTATCTATTTACTTTTATGCCGAGTCATCATCCTCTTATTAAAAAGCACCAGTTGGATAGCACTGCCGCCATTTGCATTCATTACTATTAGTTTACATTGAGTATGACTTGACTGGATCTCTTTTACCATGAATTACAATGTCTAGTCAGCCCTTGGTCTTTAAAGGTGCTCTGCATTTATGTTTTGCGGTCTCAGAAACGGCTAGCGAGATACCATCCTGTTATATCATATTATGATTGTCTTGAGAAAGTGTTGTCATCCGAGTTCTATTATTATGGCTCGCTAGTTGATTATGCTATTGATATGAGTAAACTTGAGACCTATGCGTTACTCCAAATGTGGTTAGTTATAATCTTTGCTAAAAACTTGAATGCTGGCTTTACATATTTACAACAACAAGAGCAAATAGAGTTTGTAAAAAAATTTCTTTATCACTTTCAGTTTGTCAACTGAATTGCTTGAGGACAAGCAAAGGTTTAAGCTTGGGGGAGTTGATACGTCTCCAACGTATCTACTTTTCCAAACACTTTTGCCTTGTTTTGGACTTTAACTTGCATGATTTGAATGGAACTAACCCGGACTGACGCTGTTTTTAGCAGAATTACCATGGTGTTATTTATGTGCAGGAGCAAACGTTCTCGAAATGACCTGAAACTTCACGGAGACACTTTTTGGAAATAAGAAAAATACCTGCCAAAGATGAAGGCCAGGGGGCCCACCGTCTTGCCACGAGGGTGGGGGGCGCGCCTGCCCCCCTAGGGCGTGCCCCCTACCTCATGGGCCCCCTGTTGCCTCTCCAACTCCAACTCCACCTCCATATATTGAGTTTCGATGAGAAAAAAATCAGGGAGAATAAATCATCGTGTTTTACGATACGGAGCCACCGCCAAGCCCTAAAACCTCTCGGGAGGGCTGATTTGGAGTCCGTTCGGGGCTCCGGAGTTGGTAATCCGTCACCATCGTCATCATCAACCATCCTCCATCACCAATTTCATGATGGTCACCGCCGTGCATGAGTAATTCCATCGTAGGCTTGCTGGACGGTGATGGTTTGGATGGGATCTATCATGTAATCGAGTTAGTTTTGTTAGGGTTTGATCCCTAGTGTCCACTATGTTCTGAGAATGATATTGCTATGACTTTGCTATGCTTAATGCTTGTCACTAGGGCCCAAGTGCCATGATTTCAGATCTGAACCTATTATGTTTTCATCAATATATGAGTGTTCTTGATCCTATTTTGCAAGTCTATAGTCACCTATTATGTGTTATGATCCGTTAACCCCGAAGTGACAATAATCAGGATACTTACTGGTGATGACCGTAGTTTGAGGAGTTCATGTATTCACTATGTGTTAATGCTTTGTTCCGGTTCTCTATTAAAAGGAGACCTTAATATCCCTTAGTTTCCGTAAGGACCCCGCTGCGACGGGAGGGTAGGACAAAAGATGTCATGCAAGTTCTTTTCCATAAGCACGTATTACTATGTTCGGAATACATGCCTACATTATATCAATGAACTGGAGCTAGTTCTGTGTCACTCTAGGTTATGGTTGTTACATGATGAACTGCATCCGGCATAATTCTCCATCGCCGATCCATTGCCTACGAGTTTTCCATATATTGTTCTTCGCTTATTTACTTTTCCGTTTCTATTGCTATCATCACTACAAAATACCAAAAACATTACTTTTACTACTGTTACCTTTTGCTACCGTTATCACCACTATCATATGACTTTGATACTAAACACTTTGCTGCAGATATTAAGTTTCCAGGTGTGGTTGAATTGACAACTCAGCTGCTAATACTTGAAAAATATTATTTGGCTCCCCTTGTGTCAAATCAATAAATTTGGGTTGAATACTCTACCCTAGAAAACCGTTGCGATCCCTATACTTGTGGGTTATCAGCGCACTAGAGGCCCCTGGCACGCGGTGGTGGGTTGTGCCCACGTCGTACGTCGGTTGGACCTCTACTTCGGGCGCAAGGAAGCTTATATCCGGAAAAAAATCGTTTTAAAATCTCAGCGCAATTGGAGTTACGGATCTCCAGGAATATAGGAAACAGTTTTTGGTCAGATCTGGGGAACGCGAAATAGAAGAGAACAAAGAGGGAGATTGTTGTAGGGCAAAACCCTAGAGGGGATCTTTTCACACTTGGAGGGGGAAAAGAGGAAGAACACTCAAGAGCACAAGACACGAAACACTCAAACAAACCCAAATATCACATCCACTAGAGTAGCACACATGAGATCCACAAGATTACATGAACAATTCAAGGAAAATATCACTAGGTAAGTTCTTCCCACTCGGTGAGGTCTTGATCTTGATCTTCTCCAAGAGGAGGGCTTGATAATCCCAAGGATTCTTCCCAAAAGGGTTCTAGATCTCCAAGAGGAGGGGATACAAGGAGCAAAGCTCACAAATGTCTCACATATACTTTGCTATCCCTAAACATGGTTCTAGGTATGACTTATATAGCCTTGGGGTCGAAGGAGATGAAGAGGAGGGTGAGATGCAATCTCAGCCGGACATCCTGGGAGGCCTGTGTGCACGGGGTAAGTTGGGACCATGCGCACGGGGGTCCCATGGGCACGGTACACGCCCGTGCGCACGGGGTGCTCTAGCGCCACTTCCTGGGCAATCCGTGGGCACAGGGTCACCTGGGACTTCCAGTGTTGCTGCTGTTGCCCTTCGTCTTGGTTCGCGTGGCCTTGGGGTGGTCCTCCTTCTCCTTGGTGATGCTCCTAAGCTTCATGGTAGTGTTCCTCTTCGTACCTAATGAGACATAGCATATTTTGGTGAGGTAGGAACCAAGTCCCATTCGTATCCGTATGCAAGTCAAGTAGGAAGGAGTTCACCTCGGTTTCCACAGGTTCGCGTGGCCTTGGGGTGGTCCTCCTTCTCCTTGGTGATGCTCCTGAGCTTCATGGTAGTGTTCCTCTCGCTCTTGTCATAGGTCCACGTGGGGCTTGATGTCTTGGTGTAGAGTCCATGGGGATGATGGAAGGATGCTCCACATCATCTCCCACCCCTTGGGAGAGATCTGACCATGCATTGTGATCGTCATCACCATGGTGCTTGGCCAAGTCTTTGACATTGAAGATGTCGCTCATGTTGTACTTGTCGCGTGGGATGTCGACCTTGTAGGCATTGTCGTTGTAGCGTGCGAGCACCTTGAAGGGTCCATCGGCTCTCAGGAGTAGCTTGGACTTTCTTTCCTTGGGGAAGCGGTCCTTCCGTAGATGTATCCATACTTGATCACCCGGTTGGAACACCATGGGAGACTTGTGGGTGTTGAGCTTGGAGGTGAGTCGTTGTACGTGGCGCTTGATCGTAGAACGTGTTTCTTCATGCATCTTATTGATGTAGGCGGCTCTTGTACTAGCGTCCATGTTTGCTCGTTGTGGAAGTGGTAGAGGAAGGATGACCAATGGCGACAATGGGTTGAAGCCGTAGACAACCTCGAAGGGGGACTTGCCAGTTGTAGAGTGTCTTGCACGGTTGTAGGCGTACTCGGCGATTGGTAGGCACTCCTCCCATTCCTTTATATTCCTCTTTATTAACATGCGTAGGAGAGTGGCAAGCGTCCGGTTGGTGACTTTCGTTTGGCCATTGGTTTGAGGATGATATGCGGTGGAGAAGAGGAGCCTGATTCCGAGCTTGGCGCAAAGCGTCTTCCAAAAGTAGCTTAAGAACTTGACGTCACGGTCCGACACAATTGTCTTTGGCATGCCGTGCAACCTCAAGATTTCCCTACAAAAGAGATTGGCAACATCTGAAGCATCATCTATCTTGTTGCATGGGATAAAATGAGCCATTTTAGAAAGCGATCTATGACAACAAATATGGAATCCATGCCATTTTGAGTTGTAGGTAAGCCAAGTATAAAATCCATGCTAATATCTTCCCAAGGTTGATGTGGAATAGGTAGGGGCATATGTAAACCATGGGATTGAGATTGTGACTTAGCTTTGCAACATGTAGAGCACCGTGTGGTGAAACATGCAACATCGCGATACATGTGAGGCCAAAAATAGTGCTTGGAGAGTGAGGCAAAAGTCTTATCGCGTCCAAAATGTCTCATGAGTCCACCTCCATGAGCTTCTTGCAAAAGTAACAAACGAAGAGAAGACTCGGAATGCATAGTTTGTTAGCTTTCATAAGGTAACCATCTTTGATATAGTATCGTTCCCAAGAAGTATGCGTCACACACTTAGCATAAGGAATATCAAAAGTCACATCATGCTCATACAAATGTTTGATATGATCAAATCCAACACCATTCAATTCAAGTTGAGTAAGTAACATCCATGTGCGGGAAAGGGCATCCGCCACAACATTCTCTTTGCCCTTAATGTACTTGATCACATAGGGGAAAGATTCAATAAATTCACTCCATTTAGCATGTCGTTTATTCAACTTGGTTTGGCCTTTAAGGTACTTTAGAGTCTCATGATCGGTATGTATGACAAACTCATGCGGTCTAAGGTAATGCTCCCAAACATGTAACACACGCACTAAAGCATACAATTCTTTGTCATAGATGGGATAGTTAAGTTGAGCACCGGAGAGTTTTTCACTAAAATATGCAATAGCGCGCTTTTCTTGCATTAAAACTCCTCCAATTCCGTTACCACTAGCATCACAATGGACCTCAAAAGTTTTGTCAAAGTTAGGCAAAGCAAGAATCGGAGCATGAGTAAGCAAGGATTTGATCTCATCAAAAGCGGTTGATTGCAAAGGTCCCCAAACAAAGGGTGCATTCTTCTTACTCAAAGCATGTAACGGTGCGACGATAGAGCTAAAATCCTTCACAAAGCAACGATAGAAACCCGCAAGACCAAGAAAACTACGCACTTGTTGCAAATTAGTAGGTTGTGGCCATGTTTTAATTGCTTCAATTTAGACTCATCAACATGGACACCCTTGGAAGAAACAACAAAACCCAAGAAAACAAGCTTGTCAACTACAAAAGTGCAATTTTTCATGTTTGCAAAAAGATGTTCCTTGCGAAGAGTTTGCAACATGGTCCTAACATGCGTCACATGATATTTGATGGATTTGCTAAAAACAATAATGTCATCGAAGTAGACCACAACAAACACTCTAATGTAAGGACGAAGCACAAAATGCATAAGTCGCATGAAAGTACCGGGAGCTTCCGACAAACCCATAGGCATAACTAACCACTTGCACAAGCCAAATTTAGTTTTGAAAGCAGTTTTCCATTCGTCACCTTCTTGTATGCGTATTTGATAATAGCCACTTTTGAGATCAATCTTGGAGAAAATGGTCGCGCCGCTAAGCTCATCTAACATATCATCTAGGCGAGGTATGGGATGCCTATAATGAACGGTGATAACATTGATGGGTCTACAATCGGAGCACATGCGAAAACTACCATCTTGCTTGGGCACAAGTATAACCGAAATGGCACAAGGGCTCAAGCTTTCATGTACATGACTGTTGTCGATGAGTTGTTGTACTTGCCGTTGGATCTCCTTAGTTTCTTCGGGATTGACGCGGTAGGGAGCCTTGTTCAGAAGAGGTGCGCCGGGGATGAGGTCGATCCTATGTTCAATGCCACGTAGAGGAGGGAGACCGGGAGGTAGCTCATCGGGGAAGACATCTTTGAATTCCTACAACAAGTTAGAAAACACTAGAGGTAGAGGATTAGGATTGTTAGTTTCTGCCACCTCATCTTTGCATAGGAGGACAAAGTGGATGACACTCGATGGGTTCTCAAATATGTCTCTCACCTCTATTTTTGTGGCTAGGAGGACTAAGTTTTTCTCTCTTGGCGAAGAGGCGCTCAATTTTGGCTTGTGGCTCTCACTTTGTTTATGGTGGTTCACTCTCTCACTAGGCTCTCTTCGGTGGGTGGAATCTTGCTTGTCGACGATTACTTGGCTTGGTGACATAGGTTGAAGAACATATTCCTTGCCTTTCATCTTGAAGCTATAGTGGTTTGTTCTTCCATTGTGGGTGACTCCACGGTCAAATTGCCAAGGTCGACCCAAGAGAACATGGCACACGGACATAGGTACGACGTCACACTCCAAGGTGTCCTCGTAGGCGCCGATCTTGGATGAAACTTGTACCGTATGCTCCACTTGAATAGTGCTGAAGTCGCTTAGCCATTGCACCTTGTAGGGATGAGGGTGCTTCTTCTTTACCAATTGCAGCTTGGGACATAGCTCGTCGCTTGCCAAGTTGTGACAACTTTCTCCGTCGATTATGACCTTCATAGAACGCCCATTGATGTCGGTCTTGGTGTGGAAGATGTGGCATCGTTGGTCTTCATCTTGATGGTGTTGGAGCATCAAGACCTTGGAGACCACGAGAGAGGGACTTGAATCGTTGTCACAAAACACTTGATCATCTTCATCTTCGTTCACGCGGTGGTGCATTGCGACGTGCTCAAGGGCTTCCATTTCTTCTTCGCTCATCGAGTCGTATGTGCCATCATCGTTGAAAATCATTGTCTGCTTGTTGGTGCATTCAAAGGAATTATGTCCTCGACCTCCACATGTGAAACACTTGAAAGAACTTGTCTTAACGGGGTCGTTTGGTGGCGCCGAAGATGATGGATTCTTGGACTTGTATTTGCTTGCTGGAGAGCGAGTCAAGGAAGGCGCAGCTTGCTTGGAACTTGACTTGTCGCCGGTACTTGGTGATGTTCTAGTTGAGGTAGGAGTTGCCGAAGTCGTGGGAGCTTGAGAGTAGGAGCTGAAAGTCTTGGACGAGTACTTGGCATATTTGAAGTCATCTTTCACTTGTTGCTCGGCCTTGGTCGCTTGGTGAACTAGCTCGAGAAGGTTTGAGTATGGTTGGAAGTAGGCAATCCGCTTGATGGGGTGGTTGAGGCCGTTCAAGAAGCGGGCCATTGTTTGCTCGTCAGCTTCCTAGACATTGGCTCGTATCATGGCGATCTCCATCTCTTGGTAGTATTCTTCCACCGTCTTCGTGCCTTGCTTGAGGAGTTGCAACTTCTTGAAGAGATCACGAGTGTATTGTGTAGGCACGAGGCGAGCTCTCATGACATCCTTCATTTCTGTCCAAGTTGTTATTAGTGGTTCTCCACATGCTTGTTGTCGGTCGATAACTTGTTCCCACCAAATGAGGACGTAGTCTTGGAACTCGAGTGAGGCCATGGCGATCTTCTTTTGCTCGTTGTAGTTGTGAAGACGGAATGTCTTGTCCACATTCAAGGCCCATGAGAGATACTCTTTGGGTTCATTGCTTCCGGAGAACTTGGGCATGGTGAACTTGAGCTTGCTGTAGCGTAGTTGTTCATCATAGCGGCGGTTGTGATGTTGTCGTTGTCATGGAGGGAGGTCCTCGAATGCTCGTTCATCATGTTGTCGCTCTTGGCATGGAGGAGGGTCATGAAGCACTTGTTCCACTTGGTGTCACTCTTGTCGTGGAGGAGGACGAGGAATATGAGCTTGGTTGCACCTTTCCTGTTGTTCTTCACGATGCGCGACTTCTTCTTGGATCTCCTGGCGAAGAGCTTCCTCTTGTTCTCAAACTTGGCGGTTGCGCTCCGCAACAGCTCGAGTGGACTCGTGGAGTGCTCATTGTGACTCGAGTGCTTGTGCTTGACGGATGGCGTCATCATCTTGAGTCTCTTGACGAGGTACTTGTGGAGGTACTTGCTCTTTGTCCTTTGGTTCTTGCGCTTGTTGTCGCGACCCTTCATGAGTTTGGATTCGGTCTTGTAAGCCATTGCCATGGAATGGATTTTCTGGAGGTTGGCGATCTTGAGGATCTTCACTACGAGGGACTCAAGCTCGTGGAGGACTTGTTTCATAGGAGGAGTAGTCCGAAGATGGCCGACTTGATCGGCGGCTTGAGTGGAGCCGTCTTGATGACGAGGATGAGGAAGACGGGCATCGCACGATCAGGTTGCGGAGTTCCTCCATTTGTGTATTGAACTTTTTGTCGATGTAGTCGCGGTTCCATGTTTCCGATTGACAAAGGTCGGAGGCAAGTTTCTCCAAGCGTTCACCCAACGCTTCGCTCTCTTGATGTAGAGCACGTTGCGCGATGAAGACGTGGTTCTTGGTGATGTAGCCGTGATCACCTTCTTGCTCCTTGAAAAGCGAGTTTGCCGACGAAGTTGGCCTATCCATCATATCCAAGTGGGGTGAGTAGGAAAATGAGAGAACAATACCGAAGTTACCTGTTCCAAGGATTGAGGATGTAACAAGTGTCACTCAATGCAATGCCACAATAGTAGAATTGGAACCGGGTTTGTTTCGCACGCCTATAGGTAGAAGGCTTATGGAGTAGCTCGGTTAGGAGGGTGGTAAAAATTTCAAGGAAATGTTAGACAAGATATCAATAAGGTTGAGAAGGTTCACAAAGATGCAAGTAAAGCAAATAGATCAAACCCAAGGGTATCACTAGGAACACACACACGGAAGATAGATGGGATCCGCACAACCAAGGGGTGAGCTCAAATGTGCAACCACGGAAAATGCTCTTGTTGTGCAAATACTAGAGAGACGCTAGCTCAATTGCTCAAATGGGCAAGATACGCTTGTTCACCAACCTATGAGAGAAACGTGACGTCTTCAATCCCAACTATGCTATGTATGTGGTGACCAAGATGATGTGACTATGCAACAACGCTCAATGCTATTGCTTACAAGCTCTACGTGTCTCCTCTTTTGCTTAAAAGCTTTTTTTCTATGCTTGATGCTCGAGCCTAGTATGATATGAGACAATTATTGTAAGATATGCACGGGAGAGACTTAATGCACAATGATGATAACACGATCACTATGGTGCACAAAAGCATGGCCCGGCAATACTCAACTTGCTAGTCTCGATGTGTAAGTGACGCAAAAGGCTCGGGTTATCAATGCAAAAGCAAAGGTGAGTGTCGTCGAGTTTACCGTCCTTGCTTACGGTTGGGATGGAGATGAATTTGTCAAAGCCGGTGTGGAGTCCGAGTTGATGGTCAAGAAGCGGTGATGATGATGTCCAAATGCACCTAAGTAGCTGAAACACCTTAGGACACACGAGAAACCGCAGCCTGAAACTCAAACAACCACGAGAAATAGTGCGGAAGAACACGAGTGGTGGTTTGGAATCAAAACTATGCAAAACAGGAATGGCCGAAACTTTCTGGAGGGTCCGTGCGCACGGGGTAAGTGAGGCCCGTGCGCACGGGGTCCCGATGGCCCATGCGCACCGGGTGCTCTGCGAGCGGATGAATTGCTCCGGATCTGTGGGAATCTCCAAGTTTTTGGCCAATTTCGAACGAAGGAAAGGCGGGGAAGTAGGAAGCTGGGTAGATCCACTTACCAAACACCAAATTCGTGGACGAAAACAACCAAATCTCACAAGATCCAACAAATTGCAAGAAGATTTTTTGGGGCTATTTTTGGTGGAGATTTTCGAATTTGGACGAAAAACAATAAAATCACGCTAGCAAGTGGGGATGGGACTCCAAGATGGGAATCAACCTTGCTCATGATACCAAGATGTTGTAGGGCAAAACCCTAGAGGGGATCTTTTCACACTTGGAGGGGGCAAAGAGGAAGAACACTCAAGAGCATAAGACACAAAACACTCAAACGAACCCAAATATCACATCCACTAGAGTAGCACACATGAGATCCACAAGATTACATGAACAATTCAAGGAAAATAACATTAGGTAAGTTTTTCCCACTAGGTGAGGTCTTGATCTTGATCTTCTCCAAGAGGAGGGCTTGATAATCCCAAGGATTCTTCCCAAAAGGGGTCTAGATCTCCAAGAGGAGGGGATACAAGGAGCAAAGCTCAAAAATGTCTCACATATACTTTGGTATCCCTAAACATGGTTCTAGGTACGACTTATATAGCCTTGGGGTCGAAGGAGATGAAGAGGAGGGCGAGATGCAATCTCAGCCAGCCATCCTAGGAGGCCCGTGCGCATGGGAGTCCCGTGGGCACGGTACACGCCCATGCGCACGAGGTGCTCCAGCGCCACTTCCTGGGCAGTCCGTGGGCACGGGGTCTCGGGGGCCCGTGCGCACGGGGTCACCTGGGACTTCCAATCTTGCTGTTGTTGCACTCCGTCTTGGTTCGCGTGGCCTTGGGGTCCTCCTCCTTCTCCTTGGTGATGCTCCTGAGCTTCATGGTAGTGTTCCTCTTCATACCTAATGAGACATAGCATATTTTGGTGAGGTAGCAACCAATGCCCATTCGTATCCGTATGCAAGTCAAGTAGGAAGGAGTTCAGCTCAGTTTTCCTAAGCATGTGATCTCACTCTTGTCACAGGTCCATGTGAGCTTGATGTGTTGGTGTAGAGTCCATGGTGATGATGGAAGGATGCTCCGCATCAGAGATCCAATCTCGGAGGGGCTCTCGCCCCTCCCATGCCATGGAAGCTAAGGACTAGAGGGGAAATCCTTCTCCCACGTAGGGAGGATGATAGAGGCCAAGGTGTCCCGATGTTTTGGTGAGATGGTGGCTATCGTTTTTGGTGGGAGTTGACCTTGACGATACGACTACGAACGTGCGAGACGTCGTGCCTTAGCAATCGCTAAACCAACTTCTGAGGGTTATTGACCACACCAGAGCACGATCAACCTGACCACGAGGGTCTGTTTCCTGCGAGCAAACAAAGAACAAGCAAGAAACTAAGATTGCAATCTGGATATTGCGAATATAAGAGGAAAAAATTATTGATCAAGGTGGGGTTCTGTGACGTATTGGTCTGGTCGTTGAACAAAAACGAAGTACGCGAAGTTGCATCTATGGTGAACTTTTAATCTAAACAAAACCCAAAGTCTAACGATGCCCTAAGGGCTGTATATATGGAGGAGAGAGGGGGGAATTTCGTGGCCCTTGGAGGAGGGGTCCAAAACCAACCCTAACTCTTGTTTCCCCACATATACGGACTCTAAAAATAGCCTATACTTAAGTATTTCGAAAATACATGGGCCTGGACCAATAATAAGGTGACACAGCACCTAGAATAACCTCTGGACGAAATTTATGAAGTGGCGTCTTGTATATTTCATCCAAGGCTTCATGCACTCCTTATGGTGGCTTCAAAGTCCTGAAATAGTCACTTGTAACAACGTTCTTGATCCCCTTGCGCAAGCCATCATCTTGATGCTTCGTCTTGCTCCAGTGTTCATCCCTCTTATCCATGCCAAGACCTTCATTTGTAAGCAAAACAAATGTATCCAATTTAGACAACATCATATTCTCATGAACATTAGAATCATTACCAAGAAACGAAAGTACCTGATAATTTAATTGGCGTGCGCGAGCTCTAGTAATTGGTCCAGTATGTATAGCAGCAGGGGCTGTGGGTGTAACAATGGTATTGATGTCCTCAGCATCCTCCCCTTCTTGAAATGAAGTCGTCCTCGATGGAAGCTCATCTTCCTCACCCAAATAAGGCTTCAAATCTGCAATGTTAAAAGTGGGACTAACCCCAAAATCTACAGGCAGCTCAAGTTTATATGCATTATCATTTATTTTCTCTAACACCTTGAAAGGACCATCAGCACGTGGAATTAGCTTTGATTTGCGCAAATTAGGAAATCTATCCTTACGCAAATGTAACCAAACAAGATCTCCAGGTACAAACACAACATGTTTTCTACCCTTATCTCCAGCAAGATTATATTTAGCATTCATATGCTCAATGTTTTCCTTAGTTAACTCATGCATTTTTAAAATCAATTCAACACGTTCTTTAGCATCACAATTAACCTTCTCCGAAGATGGAAGAGGCAACAAATCAATAGGTGCACGCGGTAGGAAACCATACACAATTTCAAAAGGGCACGTCTTAGTAGTAGAATGCAATGAACGATTATAAGCAAATTCAATATGAGGCAAGCGTTCTTCCCACATTTTCTAATTATTCTTCAAAATAGCCCTAAGCATGGTAGACAATGTTCTATTGACTACTTCAGTTTGTCCATCAGTTTGGGGGTGACAAGTAGTACTAAAAAGCAGTTTAGTCCCCAACTTAGCCCATAAACATCACCAAAAGTGGCTAAGAAATTTAGTATCACGATCTGAAATAATAGTATTTGGCACACCATGCAACCGAATAATTTCACGGAAGAACAAATCAGCAACATTAACAACATCATCGCTTTTATGACATGGTATAAAGTGTGCCATTGTCGAAAATCTATACACGACAAAAAATATGCTATCCCTTCCCTTCTTTGTTCGAGGTAAACCTAAAACAAAGTCCATAGATATATCCTCCCAAGGAACACTAGGTACAGGCAAAGGCATATATAAACCATGAGGATTGAGTCGTGACTTAGCTTTTTGACATGTAGTGTAGCGAGCAACAAAACGCTCAACATCTCGTCTCATCTTTGGCCAAAATAAATGTGTAGCAAGTATATCCTCCGTCTTCTTGACGCCAAAGTGTCCCATTAATCCTCCTCCACGCGCCTCCTGCAACAACAAAAGACGAGCGGAGCTAGCTGGAATGCATAGCTTGTTAGCACGAAACACAAATCCATCATTAAGAACGAACTTGTTCCAAGTTCTCCCTTCCTTACAATTCTGCAATACATCTTTAAATCCAGCATCATGCACATACTGATTTTTGATGGTGTCCAAACCAAATATTTTAAAGTCAAGTTGTGAAAGCATAGTATAACAACGAGACAATGCATCAGCAATAACGTTTTCTTTACCCTTCTTGTGTTTAATGACATAAGGGAAAGTCTCAATGAATTCAACCCATTCAGCATGTCTACAGTTCAGTTTTTCTTGACTTTTAATGTGTTTCAAAGATTCATGATCAGAATGTATAACAAATTCCTTGGGCCATAAATAATGTTGCCATGTTTCTGTGGTCCAAACAAGAGCATATAATTCTTTATCATAAGAAGAATACTTCAGACTAGGCCCACTCAATTTTTCAGAAAAGCATGCAACAGGTTTGCCATCTTGTAATAACACACCTCCTAATCCAATTCCACTAGCATCACATTCAAGATCAAAAGTCTTATTAAAATCAGGAAGTTGGAGTAAAGAAGCATGTGTCAACTTATCTTTCAATACCGTGAAGGCTTCATCCTATGCGGTACCCCAAACAAAAGGAACATCCTTCTTTGTAAGCTCGTTGAGAGGTGCAGCAATGGTGCTAAAATCTCTCACAAAACGCCTATAGAAACCAGCGAGGCCAAGGAAACTCCTCACTTGTGTGACCGTTTTGGGCTGCGGCCAACTCTCAATAACTTCAATCTTGGCTTTATCAACTTCAATTCCCTGTGGAGTAACAACATAGCCAAGAAAAGATACTCGGTCGGTGCAAAAGGTGCACTTCCCAAGGTTACCAAACAAACGTGCATCACGTAGAGCAATAAAAACAACACGTAAATGTTCCAAATTGTAACACCCGCGATGCAGCTATATTTCCCACGTGTCGGAGCACGACTTAGAGGTATAACTGCATAGTAGGCATGTCGCAAGAGGAGTAATCTTTACACATCCCATGTACTGAATAAGAAAGGGATAAAGAGTTGGCTTACAATTGCCACTTCAGACAATACATAAATATAGCATACATCATCCAGAATACAATCAAGGTCCGACTACGGAACCAAATAAAGAAAGACAAACCCAAATGCTAGATCCCTGATCGCCCCAACTGGACTCCTCTATTGATCATCCGGAAAAGACACATAGTAACGTCCCGAATCCTCGTTGAACTCCCACTTGAGTTCGGTAGCGTCCCCTGCACTGGCATCATTGGCACCTGCATCTGTTTTGAAGTAATCTATGAGTCACGGGGACTCAGCAATCTCACACCCTCGCGATCAAGACTATTTAAGCTTAAGGTAGGAAAGGGGTAGTGAGGTGGAGCTGCAGCAAGCACTAGCATATATGTGGCTAACTTACACAAATGAGAGCGAGAAGAGAAGCAAAGCACGACCAAGAAGCTATAAAGATCAAGAAGTGATCCTGAAACTACTTACGTTCAAGCATAACACGAGACCGTGTTCTCTTCCCGGACTCCGCCGAAAAGAGACCATCACGGTCACACATGCGGTTGATTCATTTTAATTAAGTTAAGTGTCAAGTTTTCTACAACCGGATATTAACAAATTACCATCTGCCCATAACTGCGGGCACTGCTTTCAAAAGTTCAAACCCTGCAGGGTTGTCCCAACTTAGCCCATCACAAGCTCTCACGGTCAACGAAGGATATTCGTTCTCCCAGGAGGACCCGATCAGACTCGGAATCCCGGTTACAATACATTTCGACAATGGTAAAACAAGACCAGCAAAGCCACCCAATGTGCTGACAAATCCCGATAGGATTCGCATGTATCTCGTTCTCAGGGCACACTGGATGGGCAAGACGTCCGGTTGGCATAAACCCTGGTTGCCCAGGGGGCGCCGGACATCGCCCAATTTGGACCAACACTCAGAGGAGCACTGGCCCGGGGGTTTAAAATAAAGATGGCCCTTGAGTCCGCGGAACCCAAGGGAAAAAGGCTTAGGTGGCAAATGTAAAACCAAGGTTGGGCCTTGCTGGAGGAGTTTTATTCAAGGCGAACTGTCAAGGGGTTCCCATTATAACCCAACCGCGTAAGGAACGCAAAATCAAGGAACATAACACCGGTATGACGAAAACTAGGGCGGCAAGAGTGGAACAAAACACCAGGCATAAGGCCGAGCCTTCAACCCTTTACCAAGTATATAGATGCATTGAAGTAAGCACGATATAATAATGATATACCAACAAAATATCCATGTTCCAACATGGAACAAACTTCATCTTCACCTACAACTAGCAACGCTATAAGAGGGGCTGAGCAAAACGGTAACATAGCCAAACAACGGTTTGCTAGGAAAAGGTGGGTTAGAGGCTTGGCATGGCAATATGGGGGCATGATATAGCAGGTGGTAGGTATCGCGACATAGCAATAGAGCGACAACTAGCAAGCAAAGATAGAAGTGATTTCAAGGGTATGGTCATCTTGCCTGCAAAGTTCTCCAAGTTGACGAAAGCTTGATCCTCGTATGCGTACTCAATGGGTTCCTCGATCACGTACTCATCTCCCGGCTCTACCCAAGGCAAGAACACAAGCAAAGGAAACAACAATCAACCACAGTGCAATGCGCAAGCAACATGATGCAAAACATGACATGACATGTGGGATGTGATATGCAATGCATATGCATGGTTCAGAAGGGAAAGAATGAACCAGGAATCAACTTGGCAAACCACGTGCGCCGCTGGAAAGATGAGTTGATTTCGGTCGAAATCGATATAAAGATCACCGGAATCGAATGCACGGTTTGCAAATGGCAAGCAAAACAAGAATGGCACAATTCTGCGATTAACAGCATAATGCCACCTACAATGCAACAAGACTCTAAGCTACTGCACTCCAACATAACAACAAAGCACATGGCAGTGATCTAATCAAGATTCTTGACAAAAGATGAACACTGAGCTACGGCTAAATCTCACAAGAGCAGGTTCAAACAAGCATGGCAAAAGTGCAAAAGATATCAGCTTCACAGAGTGAAAATACTAACATGCTAGGAATTAACATCAGGAAGCAATGTTTAGAGAAAGCAAACAACATGCTACAGGACGATATCATAGCAATACAAGGCATGGCATGAATATACTCAAATCATAGCACAAAAGTCTCTTACTGACCATAAGCCAAAAATGATCAGTAGATATATGATGGCACCCATGTAAACATAGCAAGTTTCGTTAACAGATTCAGACTTAGCAGAAAATTGGGCATGGCATAAACAGAATTATGAAGGCATCTTTGCGAGCTCGATTCACTCACCACAAGGCATTGCATGAAAAACTAAGCATACTACCAGCAAGAAGACATGATCATAAGGCTAACCATGGCAAGAACAAGTTTATTGCATGCTTGGATCAAATATAACAACCATGGCAAAATTGATTAACATGTAAACAATCTACCAGGAACATTTTATAGCAAAAGTAGAGCAAGATTAAGTCATGCTAGGGCACTCCATAATTGCAAACAGGGGCGTGGATCGATAGAGCATAACCATATGTCAAAATTATCCTTACTGAAGATACTCAAAACAAGCATGGATCACTCTGTAGCATCATGAATACATGGCATAAAAATAACAGCAGAGCAAAGACTTAGTGAAATTTGAAGTCCCTGATCAGCAATATCACGAGAGCTACTTTGCATGCTTGTTCTAGTCACCACATTGACCATAAAAATAAATGGGAAGCACCCCTGTAAATATGGCATGGCATAGCCCAAAACATATGTAGAGCTCACGTCTATGTAGAGCTCAAGTCCATATGCATCACACAACAATTGTAGCAAAAATGAAAAATGCTCATACTCTACTAAGAATCAACACCTTTTTATAGCACTCTTGCGTCAATGACTTGGGCATCAAGATGGACTCAAACAAGCATGGCACAATGGAACAAAATGAAGATCACATCCTGATGAACATCTTGATATATAGCACGCACAAAACGGAGCAGTACACATGAAGTTATGGCATGATGAATAGTGCATGAAAATATGAGCAGGGACAAAGACTTGGAGAAAATCAACCTCTCCGAAAGTCAATGGGATCTAGGGTTCGCGGGGCATGGACGTCGAGGTTCGCTGCGGATCTCGCCGGAGTGCGTCGCGGTGGCCAGAGTTCGTCGCCGGAGCTGGAGAGTCGCCGGAGAGGAGGGGATCCGGCGGGGCGACACGCGGTGGAGGAGAACGTCGGGGTAGTGGGGTTCACCGGAGCGCGGGCGCCGTGGGGCGGCGAGCGGCGGCACCGGACGGGGCGTCACCGGGGCTGGGTGGCGCGCGGCTAGCGGCCGGAGGGGCGGCGGGAAGCTCCGCGGCGGGTCGGGCGTAGCACGGGCGACGGGGAGACGGAAGGACGACACGGGGGCCTGGTTGGCTGGCGGCGGTGGGAGCGGCGCGGTGACAGGTGGCGGGCTATGATTGGTGTGGGGCGGTGGCGTGATCTGTCCGGCCGGACTGGACGTGTCCGGCGGCGGCGGGGAGAGGGAGAGCTAGGGTTTCGCCCGAATTTGGAGAGGGGTGCACATATTTATACCTGGAAGGAGGTGGGAGTGTCCAAATGGATAGCGGTTTTCGGCCACGCGATCGTGATCGAACGACCGAGAGGATGGAGGTGGTTTGGATGGGTTATTGGGCCACTTTGGGGGGTGTTGGGCTACAACACACACGAGGCCTTTACGGTTCCCCGGTTAACCGTTGGAGTATCAAACCGATTCCAAATGGCACGAAACTTAACAGGCGGTCTACCGGTGGTATACCAAGGAAGCTTGGCAAATCTCGGTCCATCCCGAGAAAGTTCAACACCCGCTCACAAAAAGAGACAAGAGGGGGACGCCGGATGACATAGGAGTGTCGGATTGCAAAACGGACAATGGGGAAAATGCTCGGATGCATGAGACGAACACGTATGCAAATGCGATGCACATGATGACATGATATGAAATGCATGACATGGACAAAATGCAAAACGAAGACAAAACCCAACCACGAGGAAATCTCATAACTTAGAGCCGAAAATGGCAAGAGTCGGAGTACAAATATGGTAAGTTACATCCGGGGTGTTACAACACTCCACCACTACGAAAGGATCTCATCCCGAGATCTTTGACTGAAAGAACTCCCGATATTCGGAACGGAGGTGATCCGCGCGTTCCCAGGTGGTTCTCGGTTGGAATGGTGTGACCACTTCACTTTCAGGAATTTGATTGAGTTGTTGTGAGTCTTGCGCTCGGTTTCTTCGAGAATAGCAACGGGATGCTCATGATAAGACAGGTCTACTTGGAGATCAATCTCTTCGAAGTTGATGGTGCGCTCAGGCGCCTTGAAGCACTTGCGAAGCTGTGACACGTGAAACACGTCGTGCACATTTGCAAAGTTGGACGAAAGCTCAAGTTGATAAGCGAGATCGCCTCTCTTGCCAATGATCTTGAAAGGACCCATGTATCTAGGGGCAAGCTTCCCTTTGATACCGAAACAATGAGTACCTTTCAATGGAGAGACGCGGAGGTAGACATGGTCTCCGATCTCAAAAGCCAAATCACGATGCTTGCTATCATAGTAACTCTTCTAGCGCGATTGCGCGGCTTTGAGATTTTCACGAATGACTTTGCACATTTTTTCAGCTTCTGTGATTAAATCATTGCCAAGAAATTGGTGTTCACCAGCCTCTGACTAATTAAGAGGGGTACGGCACTTTCTGCCATAGAGAATCTCAAATGGGGCCTTGCCCGAGCTTGCTTGGAAGCTGTTGTTGTAGGAGAACTCGGCATATGGAAGACAATCTTCCTAGTTCATACCGAAAGAAATGACAGAAGCCCTGAGCATATCTTCAAGAATTTGATTGACTCGCTCGACTTGACCACTAGTTTGAGGATGGAAGGCTGTGCTGAAGCGAATGTTGGTGCCCATGGCCTTCTGAAAGGATTCCTAGAACTTAGAAGTGAAGATGCTTCCACGATCTGAAGATATCAACTGTGGAATGCCGTGCAAGGAGACAATCCTGGAGGTATATAGCTCTGCCAGCTGAGCTGCTGTGATAGATTCTTTGATAGGAAGAAAATGAGCCACTTTAGTAAGCTTGTCGATGACGACAAAGATAGCAACATTTCCACATTTGGACTTGGGAAATCCAGTTACGAAGTCCATCTCAATATGGTAAAACTTCCATTCTGGAATGCAAAGAGGTTGGAGGAGACCCGCTGGTCGTTGGTGTTCTGCTTTTACCCTTCTGCAGACATCATAATTATTCACGAACTGAGCAATTTCTTGCTTCATTCTAGTCCACCAATAAGACTGCTTGAGGTCATGGTACATCTTTGTACTTCTAGGATGAATGGATAGGAGGGAATTGTGAGCCTCGTTCATAATTACTTTATGTAGATCACCCTTAGGAACCACAATTCGATCCTCGAAGAATAGAGTATCTTTGTCATCAAGGTGATAGCACTTGTACTTGGGTTGGCTCTTGGCAATCCCATTTTTCACCTTCTTCACCATGGCATCAAGAAGTTGTGCCTCACGAATTTGATCTTCCAAAGTAGGAGAGACTTGGAGGTTGGCAAGAAATCCTTGAGGAACAACTTGGTGATTCAGCTTGCGGAAAGCTTCACAAAGGTCCGGTTGGAAGGGTTTGAGAATTAAACTGTTGCAGTAAGACTTCTTGCTCAAAGCGTCAGTAATAACATTGGCCTTGCCTGGAGTATATTCAATACTCGGATTATACTCTTGAATCATTTCAACCCAACGAGTCTGCCTGAGGTTGAGGTTGGGCTGAGTGAAGATGTACTTGAGGCTCTTATGATCAGTGAAGATGTCCACTTTCCTTCCCAACAATAGATGTCTCCATGTTAAAAGATCATGGACTTCTGCCAACTCGAGGTCATGAGTGGGGTAGTTCTCTTCGTTGGGCTTCAACTGGCGAGAGGTATAGGCAAAAACTTTCTTCCCTTGCATTAACATAGCACTGAGACCTTGCAGGGAAGCATCACAGAAAACTTCGAATGGTTTGGAATCATCAGGAGGAGTCAAAATAGGAGCTGTGACTAACTTCTCTTTGAGGGTGTTGAAAGCCACATCACATTCAGGCGTCCAGACATACTTCACATGCTTCTGGGGGAGGTTGGAAAGAGGCTTCACGATCTTAGAGAAATTCTCCATGAATCTTCAACAATAGCTTGCAAGCCCAAGAAAGCTGCGGAGCTGCTTTACATTCTGAGGCGGTTCTCAATTCACAATTGCAGACACCTTCTCATGATTAATAGCTATGGCCTTGGAGGAGATGATATGCCCAAGGTAGAGAACCTCATCGAGTCAAAACTCACACTTTGAAAACTTCGCATAGAACTGATGTTCTCTGAGTTTGTCCAGCACCAATCTCAAGTGCTTGGCATGATCCTCCTTATTCTTGGAAAAGACCAAAATATCATCAAGATACACCAAGACGAAATCATTTGTGTAAGGGCTGAAGATGAAGTTCATCATGCGAGAGAACGTTGGAGGAGCATTGACAAGGCTGAAAGACATGACAATGTATTCATAAGAACCATAGCTTGTTCTGAATGCTGTCTTGGGGATATCTTGTTCACGAATGCGAATCTAATGATAGCCCATACGGAGGTCAAGCTTGGAGAATACTTGGGCACCCTTGAGTTGCTCGAAAATCTCATTGATGTTAGGCAGTGGGTACTTGTTCTTTATTGTTTTCTTGTCCATTGGACGGTAGTCGACGCAGAGTCGTTCCGTTCCATCCTTGTAACGACCCGACTCAAAGTCGGTCAAGTCTCTGTGTAGCTATACCATCCCAAGGTCATGCTGGCACACACAGTACATTGATGAAAAGATTCAAAGTTCAATCATACCTGAATTTATTACACGATTCTCATATTGAGTCTTTATTATAATAGAATAAATTCGGCCGAAGGCCAACTCATGAGAAATAAACTAAATAAGCCGCAGAAGCGTAGACGAGTAGCGAGTCCATCCGACTCCATAGGGCAATCGCCAAGCGTGGATCGTAGCCTCACTCCTGGTCGGAAAACTCCTCTACAACATAAGACCTTGCAGCCTTGTAGGTCAGCATTTTGAATATGCTGGCAAGTCATAGAGCGAACAACAATAATAATGCTAACACTATATGCAATTTGGTTGTGGGGCTCTAAGTTTTATGTTTTTGCGAAAAAGCCAAATTTTTTTCCTATGACAAAAGGACTTTCTTGCAATTACTAAAAAATGTTGGTTGTTATTGAGATGGTTCCACCAACCAATGTCTCATTCCCAATTATTAACTAACCCCTCAATTAATTTATTAAGTTCGGTGTTGAGATTTCCGAAATACTCCAATTTCCAGAGGCTCATCTGTCCGTAACCGGGGACACGGCTAATCGATTAGGTTGTTATTCTACAGAGTCTTGTGCACTTTACCCGCGAGAATCGTTCCCTCCATTATGTCCTCGCACTGCCTGGTGTTTGAAGACAGGATGAACGAAACAGGGTCTTCCGTAGAGTTTCTCTAAGCACTGCCGGTACCCATCCATGTCCTACCGTTCTTCTACATCTGCTGGCACCGTCCGTCCAGAGTCACGCCTAAGGTCAACCCAGCCAGAGCCCATAATGGCTTGCGGCTGCACAGGTAAGCTTCCGGTCAAGGGGTATCCATCCGTCCTTCGTGGCTAGGTGAAGCTTTCCGCAAGATGTCATGGCGCTTCTCCATGCATCCCGGCCATCCGCTGGTTCCTCCAGGGTGCCCGTCAACCGTCCTCCACCCAGTAGTGAATTTGAAGTCCATCTTGAGCTTAATGTCATGGGGTTGTCATCATCTTGACTCTCACATCTCCCTTATGAATCACTCAACCAACCCCGTCTACGAGCATAGCAAAATAAACTACATCGTCCCGGGCAATGGTAACAAGGGGAATTGGGTTCATCCTACCTCACTCAAGAACATAACTTAAAATTCTCCTACTGCATGCATGGTGGGGAGGACCAATTCTAATGCAACAAAATCATAGGTATTGTAAAACATGATCAAATGACTTGGCTGGCTGACGGTCTTCAAACGCTAGTGACTCGAGATAGCAAGCTTCGCACTCCGGAAATTCTATCGAGTCAAACAATAGCACAAATAAGTATTTCACTAATGACATATCAGCAAACTAAAGGGAAACACACAAGCACTCAAACCAAAATCAAAGAAAACTCGAGGAAAACAAAATCAAGGTTCCATCACACCAAGCAACAACAAAGAAATAGTTTTAACCTACTAACAATTTTCCTTACAGATCCAAAACAATGGTTTTACTAACTAACATAAAGGAAAACAGCATACAAACTAGGTGCAAAAAGAATCAAACCAACATCTATTATAGAACTCATGTTATACCTAAAACAAAACTAATAAGAAAATAAAATAAAACTTTTTATTTTGCTGTAAATAAATGTTCACCCTCTGTAACTACAGAAAGTAATCTAAAATAAATTATAACATAGGAAAAATAAAATTTAAAAATAACTAGAACAGCAGAAAACAACAACAAGCTAAAATAAACTAGAAAAGCTTGTTTTCACATAAAAACTATTTTTAATAAAGACTATAAATGCCCAAATAAATTCCTACTGCTAGGCAAGGTCAAAACAAAGCAGTGACAAAAAGAATCACTAAAATAAAATAATCCTAACTCAATTTATAGCGGAAAAACTAATCTGACTAAAACTAATATAAAACAATTTTTAAAAACCAAACCATGGCCGAATCTAATTTTATACAGTAACTATAGGAAATTTTCAAACTAGAGCAAAAAGAATCAACTAAAAATATTAAATAACTTAAAAGATATAGATTTTTCAAGACTGGAACTATTCCGTTTTAAAAAGAGAAACTAAAATAAAACTAAACAAAAACTAACGCGCTAATGGGCCGAAATAGTGGGCGTTCTACAACTAAACAGCGCTCATGTGTTGAATAGGCTACAAACATACGGGTTAATAATAAAACAACCGATCGGGTCGTTCTACACTAAACCGAACTAAACCGGAAATAAACCGTAAACTAAACCGATCTATTGAAAATAACCTAACCCTTCGCTAGTCTAATCTAAGCCGTGCATTGTAGATCGAACGGTGGAGGGAGGTCCGGTGGCTTACAGCGGCGACGATGGACGATGGCGGCTTGGGCAACGGTGGCGGGGGTGCTCCGGTGGTCTGGGACGGCGGCGGAGTCGTCGGGTGGGTGCGGCAGCTCGAGGGAAGATCGGGGATGGAGTCAGTGGAGCTCGGGGACGACAGAGGCGAGTGGGACGAGCTCGGCGGGGCTCCTGGTGCTCTACAACTCCGGCGGCGGGCAGTGATGCTCGGGGCGGCGACTTCGGTCGTTCCTGGGCGATTAGAGGATGTCAAACAAGTGTGTAATGAAGAGGGGGTTCGGGTGAAGGTGCTTAGAGGTAAGGGGAATCCTCACCGGGGTCGGTAGCGGCGGTGAACCAAGGCGGCGGCGGCGAGATGCGTTTGGCGAGGGCGAGAGCTACAGTGGGAGTTGAGGTAGGGTTTTTGGGGGGTTCGGAAGAGGATGCCGAGGGGTTTATATAGGGCAACTTTCTTGGGGAGGAGGTCGACTCGGGATAACGATCCCAGGAAGATCGGAATCGCAGCGTGCTCTGGACGTGCTCTGGTTCGGTTTCATGAGCGAGGGGTTGGGGATGAGGGCGGGTCCCGCGGTCAGTGAGAGAGAGGGAGATCGAGAGAGAGGTAGAGCGATTGGGCGGCCGATCTGGACGGGGTCAGCGCATGTGGCGCACTGGGCTGCGTCGGGTGGCCGGCTGGTGGGCTGCGGCTCGGTGCTGCTGGGTCGGTTGGCCTGGCTCGCGCATGGGTCTTTTCCTATTTTTTTTGAATTACGTCAGAGAGAGAAAACTAATATAAGAGAAAACTATAATATTTTATATAGGACATATATATATTAAAAACATTGGAAAAATAAATGCTACAACATGAACATTTTTTTCAGAGGTGAACAAGAAACTTTTAAAAAACAATTTTTTGGAAATTCAAATAGAACTCAAATTTGAATTCGAAACTTTTGGCATTAATTTCTTCTGACATTTTGGAGTGTCATGTTAGCTCCTCTCATACTTTTGCTCAAGTATTTGTCAGGTATTTTTGAAATAAATTTCAATTGCCAAAATCAAATTCAAATCAAATAGAACTCAAATGCCTCTGAAATTTCCAAATGCCACTCAATTCAAACAAAATGCATAGATGCTTAACTAATATTTGTAAAACATTCCAAATTGAAAATTTGGGATGTTACAAACCTACCCACCTTAAGATGAATCTCGCCCTCGAGATTTGGGTTGGCTAGCAAATAGGTGCGGGTGGTCTCGGCGGAGATCTTCTTCTCGCTCCCAGGTGGCTTCCTCCTCAGAGTGGTGGCTCCACAGAACCTTTCAAAATTTGATGATCTTGTTGCGGGTAACTCTATCCGCAGTCTCAAGAATCCTAACGGGTTTCTCCTCATAAGTCAGATCACTATCTAGCTGTATGGCTTCTAGGGGCACTATGTCTCTCAAAGGAATATCGGCCATCTCGGCATGGCATTTCTTCAGCTGGTATACGTGAAAGACATCGTGAACTCCTGACAATCCTTCTTGCAATTCCAGCTTATACGCAACTTCTCCTCTGTGTTCGAGGATTTTGTAGGGGCTAATGAACCTGGGTGCTAATTTTCCTTTAACCCCAAATCTCTTGATTCCACGAAGTGGGGACACACGGAGATATGCTCGATCTCCAACTTCATACGTTATCTCCTTGTGTTTACTATCAGCATAACTCTTTTGTCTCGACTGGGCTATCTTGAGTCTATCTCGAATCAGCTTGACTTTCTCTTCGGAGTCTCTGATAAGATCGGGACCAAAAAGTTTTCGGTCTCCAATACCATCCCACAACAATGGTGTTTTGCACCTCCTGCCGTATAGAGCTTTGAAAGGGGCCATCTTTAGACTGGTCTGATAATTGTTGTTGTATGAGAACTCTGCGTATGGCAAATTGTCATCCTAGCTAGACCCGTAGTCTAGCGCACAGGCTCTCAACATGTCCTCCAGAATCTGGTTGACTCTTTCGTTCTGTCCATCTGTCTGTGGATGAAAAGCTGTACTGAACTCCAGCCTCATACCCAAGGTTTCATGCAACTGATTCCAAAACTTTGAGGTAAATTGTGTTCCTCTATCTGACACAATACTCCTCGGAACTCCATGCAGACATACGATCCTGGTCATGTATATCTTGGCTAACTTAGCACTAGTATATGTGGTCTTGACGGGAATGAAATGAGCTACCTTGGTCAAGCGATCAACCACTACCCAGATAGAGTCATAACCTGAACGGGTCCTGGGTAATCCTGTGATAAAATCCATTCCAAGTTTTTCCCATTTCCACTCGGGAATCGGCAGTGGTTGAAGTAACCCTGCCGGCTTCTGATGCTCCGCCTTTACTCGCTGACAAACATCGCATACTGCTACGTACTCGGCAATATCCTTCTTCATACCTGTCCACCAGAAACTTTCCTTCAAGTCCAGATACATCTTGGTGTTGCCTGGGTGAATCGAGTACGGTGAGTCATGGGCCTCCTGAAGAATTAACTTCCTGACCTCTGGGTCATTAGGCACATAGATACGATCCTCGAACCATAAAGTTCCGTGTTCATCCTCACGAAAACCTTTAGCCTTTCCGTTACTCATCTTTTCCTTTATCTCTGCAATTTCCTTGTCCGTCTTCTGCGCTTCACGGATCTTTTCGGTCAGAGTGGACTGAATATCCAAGGTGGCGACAAATCCTCTTGGTACTATTTCCAATCGGAGATCTCTGAGATCGTCGGCTAAATTCTGAGGTAATCCTCCAGCTATGAGGGTGTTCACATGGCTTTTACGGCTCAAGGCATCTGCTACAACATTTGCTTTCCCTGGGTGATAATGCAATCTCATATCATAGTCCTTGATCAATTCAAGCCATCTCCTTTGTCTGAGGTTCAACTCCTGTGTGAAAATGTACTTCAAGCTCTTATGATCCGTGTAAACATCACAACTATTTCTGACAAGGAAATGTCTCCACGTCTTGAGTGCGTGCACTACGGCTGCTAACTCCAAATCGTGTGTGGCATAATTCATCTCGTGAGGTCGTAGCTGTCTGGAGGTATAAGCTACAACTTTTCCTTCCTGCATGAGCACTCCTCCGAGCCCTTGACGAGAAGCGTCACAATACACCTGATAATCCTTGTGTATGTCCGGCAAAATGAGTACTGGGGCTGTAACCAGACGTTTCTTCAACTCCTGAAAACTGGCTTCACAATCCTCGGTCCAAATGTACTTGGTTTCCTTCTTCAACAGCTCGGTCATGGGTTTAGCAATCTTGGAGAAATTCTCAATAAATCTCCGATAATATCCTGCGAGTCCGAGAAAACTGCGGATCTCCTTGACTGAGGTGGGGGATTGCCAGTTGGTGACCGATTCAACCTTGGTGGGGTCGACTGCTATTCCTTCTCCTGAAATAACATGTCCGAGGAATCCGACTTCCTTCAACCAAAATTCACATTTGCTGAACTTGGCATATAATTGATGTTCTCAGAGTTTCTCCAGGACTAGACGCAGATGTTCCTTGTGCTCTTCCTCGCTCTTGGAGAAAACCAATATGTCATTGATGAATACCACGACAAACTTGTCCAGATATTCCATAAATACCTTGTTCATCATGCTCATGAAATACGCAG
Organism: Triticum aestivum; assembly: GCF_018294505.1. NCBI lineage: Eukaryota > Viridiplantae > Streptophyta > Magnoliopsida > Poales > Poaceae > Triticum > Triticum aestivum. Next base: position 317,043,179 of record NC_057803.1, read on the forward strand.
GGGCATTAGTCAATCCGAATGACATGACGGTATACTCATATAAACCATACCTGGTGGTGAAGGCTGTTTTGGGTATATCCTGTTCACGAATCTTCAGCTGATGATACCCTGATCGAAGATCGATCTTGGAAAATACTTTGGCTCCGACTAGCTGATCAAATAAATCATTAATCATCGGTAGAGGGTACTTATTCTTGATGGTCAGGTCATTCAATGAATGATAATCTACAACCATTCTCAGGGTTCCATCCTTCTTCTCTACCAAAAGAACTGGGGCTCCCCAAGGTGACGAACTTGGGCGAATATATCCTTTCTCCAATAATTCCTTGATCTGCTGCTTTATCTCTTCCAAATCATTCGGGGGCATCCGATAAGGTCTCTTGGATATTGGGGCTGTGCCAGGTAATAACTCGATCAAAAATTCTATTTCTCTATCCGGTGGCATTCCTGGTAATTCTTCCGGAAATACATCTGGAAAATCTTGTACTACAGGCACTTCCTCCTGAACCACTCCCGTGAGGGAATTCACCCGCTTCTTTATCGGTGTGCGTCTGGATACATACTTGATCCTCTTCTGCTCCGGGGTGGTGAGCAAAATCGTCTTGCGGGCACAGTCGATGTTCCCTTCAAACTTCGTCAACCAGTCCATGCCTAGGATCACGTCCAATCCCTGGGATTCTAAGACTATGAGGTCTACGGGAAAATCATGATTTCCGATGCTGAGGGTTGAATGACAGCCTAAGCCTGCCATCATCTCTCCTCCTGGAGAAGTGACTTGGATCGGGGTTCTAAGGGTCCTAGTGGGCAACCCATACTTTTCCACAACTACCCTTGATATGAATGAATGCGTTGCACCGGAATCAAAGAGTACCAATACTGGACGTGAATTTAATAAAAACTTACCAACCACAGTTTCTGGCTGATCATAGACGTCCTCCACGTCAATGTGATTCACCTGAGCACGAGGAAAAGGGTTGGGCTTCTTTGCTGAGCTTCCATTGCCGTTGCCGTTCCCATTCCTCTGCTTGGCCTCTGGACAATCGGTGGCGTAGTGTCCTGTCTTCTGGCACTTGAAACAGGTGATATGACTCAGATCCTTCTGAGTCGGAGCAGGACGGTGCTGGTTGCCATTGCCTCCATTGCCTGACTTGGGGTTGTTGTCGTGGTTGCGATTGTTCCCATTCCCTCCATGGTTATGTCCTCCATGATTGTGTCCTCCATGGTTGTGATGGGTATGTCCTCCCGAGTATGGGGCATAGCGGGGCTTCTGCTGAGCTCCGGAGTTGTACTTTCCCTGGCTATATTTCCGCTTGCGGCTTTCAATCTGCTGCTGCTTGCCTTCAAGTATAGTGGCCTTGTCTACCAGCTCCTGGTAGTTGTTGAAGGTAGCCACCATTAGCTGCATTCCCAGCTCATCATTGAGTCCCTCAAGAAACTTCTCCTGTTTTGCGGCATCTGTGGCCACGTCATCTGGGGCATATCGAGATAACTTGTTGAACTCATCCACATACTGCCCCACAGTACGGTTCCCCTGGCGTAAGTTGCGGAACTCACGCTTCTTCAGACTCATGGCTCCAGCTGAGACATGCGCGGTGCGGAAAGCCCGCTGGAACTGATCCCATGTCATGGTGGCGACCGGATAAGTGGCGGTGTAGTTTTCCCACCAAGAGGCTGCAGGTCCATTCAGTTGATGTGCGGCAAAACGCACCTTCTCAGCATCTGTGCATCCAGCAGTTGTTAGATCCCTTCCGATCTTGCGGAGCCAATCATCAGCTACAATCGGCTCGGTGCTACTAGAGAACACCGGCGGATTCAGCCTTAGGAACCGGGTCAGGTTATCGACAGGGGGTGGTGGCAGTGGATTGTTGTTGTTGTTGCCTTGGTTTTGGATGAGCATTTGCATTAAGGCATTCTGCTGTTGAATCAGCTGGGTGAGCTCCGGCGGGAAAGTGAAACCGGGGTCACGTCTCGGAGGCATCTGGTGTTATGGAGTGGATGAGAAATTAGAATAGAACAAGGGTCTAATGAGAAAATAGCACTACCCAAATGAATGCACAATCACAATCACACCAATCATTTATTCATTCATCTCAAGCAAGGTTCAAACTCGGATTACAAGATCTCACGACTAATCAAAAATAATGGCCTAACTGATCGACGAAAATAAAATAACATGGCGGTCGACTAAATGTCTTCATCAATTATCCCTGCGTCCTCTGGTGCGTCGTCCTCTGGTGCGGCGCCTCCTCTTGCGGCTTCCTTCGGTGGAGCTCTCTTCATAATCCTGGTCATTGCTCACGAGAGGTCCATCATCTCCACTCGGGAAAAGGTCTTATCACAGATCCATCTTCTCCTCCAGTGTAATATATTTCTTCCGGTCCTTGCGTCTTTCCGTAAAATCCTTGACTTCATCCTCATGCTCATAGTGGGCTTCATGTGCTGCATCCTCTAGTTCAATTTCACGAAGATGCAACTTTTGGACCGTCTTGAAGCTCCTACGCATCTGAATCTCTAGAGCCCTGATGTGAGCCTCCAAGTCTTGGACATATGAGCGGACGAAGTCGTCATCTATGGTGCGGATAATCTCTCCATCTGCAGTCCTGCGAGAAATCATGGTGTGGTCTGATCCAACAAGCTCGGTCCTGTATTCCTCCTGGATGCGTCCAAGTGCACTATGAACTGCTATGTCTCTCCCGAGTATCCAAGTGGGAGCAGTGAACTTGAAGTCAACGGGCGCTGAGAGGCTTCCGAAAGTTCTCCCTGGTATGTGCACCTTAATCCTATAACGACGGTCTTCTGGAAATGCCATGATAGGGGTCCCGGTGATAGACGACAAAGCAATATTCAATTCCTTGGTGATCTGGACCAGCCTCCTGCCGAAAAGCATTGTCTCATCTGGCTGGCAAAACTCCGGGAGCAGAACTGGGATGAACTTGACGGCCATCTAGAATGTTGAAATCGGAGAGAAGTCAGAAATGAACAGGGGAGTATTACGGAATGATAAGGACATAAAATAAAATAGTTTCTTCCTATGGCTTTCCGATCCTAGGGGTTACGTCCTACGGTCAGCGTGTGCTCTGAATACCATCTCTGTAACAACCCGACCGAAAATCGGTCAAGTCTCTGTGTAGCTGTACCATCCCAAGATCATGCTGGCACACACAGTACATTGATGAAAAGATTCAAAGTTCAATCACACCTGAATTTATTACACGATTCTCATATCGAGTCTTTATGACAATAGAATAAATTCCGCCGAAGGCCAACTCATGAGAAATAAACTAAATAATCCGCGGAAGCATAGACGAGTAGCGAGTCCATCCGACTCCATAGGGCAATCGCCAAGCGTGGATCGTAGCCTCACTCCTGGTCGGAAAACTCCTCTGCAACATAAGACGTTGCAGCCGTGTAGGTCAGCATTTTGAATATGCTGGCAAGTCATAGAGAGAACAACAATAATAATGCTAACACTATATGCAATTTGGCTGTGGGGCTCTAAGTTTTATGTTTTTGCGAAAAAGCCAATTTTTTTCCTATGACAAAAGGACTTTCTTGCAATTACTACAAAATGTTGGTTGTTATTGAGATGGTTCCGCCAACCAATGTCTCATTCCCAATTATTAACTAACCCCTCAATTAATTTATTAAGTTCGGTGTTGAGATTTCCGAAATACTCCAATTTCCAGAGGCTCATCTGTCCGTAACCGGGGACACGGCTAATCGATTAGGTTGTTACTCTGCAGAGTCTTGTGCACTTTACCCGCAAGAATTGTTCCCTCCTTTATGTCCTCGCACTGCCTGGTGTTTGAAGACGGGATGAACGAAACAGGGTCTTCCGTAGAGTTTCTCTGAGCACTGCCGGTACCCATCCATGTCCTACCGTTCTTCTACATCTGCTGGCACCGTCCGTCCAGAGTCACGCCTAAGGTCAACCCAGCCAGAGCCCATAATGGCTTGCGGCTGCACAGGTAAGCTTCCGGTCAAGGGGTATCCATCCGTCTCTTCGTGGCTGGGTGAAGCTTTCCACAAGATGTCATGGCGCTTCTCCATGCATTCCCGCCATCCGCTGGTTCCTCCTGGGTGCCCGTCAACCGTCCTCCACCCAGTAGTGAATTTGAAGTCCATCTTGAGCTTGAAGTCATGGGGTTGTCATCATCTTGACTCTCACATCTCCCTTATGAATCACTCAACCAACCCCGTCTACGAGCATAGCAAAATAAACTACATCGTCCCGGGCAATGGTAACAAGGGGAATTGGGTTCATCCTACCTCATGATACTACTCAAGAACATAACTTAAAATTCTCCTACTGCATGCATGGTGGGGAGGAACAATTCTAATGCAACAAAATCATAGGTATTGTAAAACATGATCAAATGACTTGGCTGGCTGACGGTCTTCAAACGCTAGTGACTCGAGATAGCAAGCTTCGCACTCCGGAAATTCTATCGAGTCAAACAATAGCACAAATAAGTATTTCACTAATGACATATCAGCAAACTGAAGGGAAACACACAAGCACTCAAACCAAAATCAAAGAAAACTCGAGGAAAACAAAATCAAGGTTCCATCACACCAAGCAACAATAAAGAAATAGTTTTAACCTACTAACAATTTTCCTTACAGATCCAAAACAATGGTTTTACTAACTAACATAAATGAAAACAACATACAAACTAGGTGCAAAAAGAATCAAACCAATATCTATTATAGAACTCCTGTTATACCTAAAACAAAACTAATAAGAAAATAAAGTAAAACTTTTTATTTTGCTGTAAATAAATGTTCACCGTATGTAACTACAGAAACTAATCTAAAATAAATTATAACATAGGAAAAATAAAATTTAAAAATAACTAGAACAGCAGAAAACAACAGCAAGCTAAAATAAACTAGAAAAGCTTGTTTTCGCATAAAAAATATTTTTAATAAAGACTATAAATGCCCAAATAAATTCCTACTGCTAGGCAAGGTCAAAACAAAGTAGTGACAAAAAGAATCACTAAAATAAAATAATCCTAACTCAATTTATAGCAGAAACTAATCTGACTAAAACTAATATAAAACAATTTTTAAAAACCTAAACATGGCCGAATCTGATTTTCTACAGCAACTATAGGAAAATTGCAAACTAGAGCAAAAAGAATCATATAAAATATTGAATAACTTAAAAGGTATAGATTTTTCAAGACTGAAACTATTCTGTTTTAAAAACAGAAACTAAAATAAAACTAAACAAAAACTAATGCGCTAATGGGCCGAAACAGTGGGTGTTCTACAACTAAACAGCGCGCATGCGTTGAATAGGCTACACGCGTACGGGTTAATAATAAAACAACCGATCGGGCCGGTCTACACTAAACCGAACTAAACCGGAAATAAACCGTAAACTAAACTGATCTATTGAAACTAACCTAACCCTTCGCTAGTCTAATCTAAGCCGTGCATTGCAGATCAAACGGTGGAGGGAGGTCCGGTGGCTTACAGTGGCGACGATGGACGACAGCGGCTCTGGCGACAGTGGTGGGGGTGCTCAGGTGGTCCGGGGCGGCGGCGGAGTCGTCGGGTGGGTGAGGCAGCTCGAGGGAAGGTCGGGGATGGAGTCAGTGGAGCTCGGGGACGACAGAGGCGAGTGGGACGAGCTCGGCGGGGCTCCTGGTGCTCTGCAACTCCGGTGGCGGGCGGTTATGCTCGGGGCGACGACTTCGGTCGTTCCTGGGCGATTAGAGGATGTCAAAGAAGTGCGTAACGAAGAGGGGGTTCGGGTGAAGGTGCTTAGAGGTAAGGGGAATCCTCACCGGGGTCGATAGCGGCAGCGAACCAAGGTGGCGGCGGCGAGATGCGTTTGGCGAGGGCGAGAGCTACGGTGGGAGTTGAGGTAGGGTTTTTGGGGGGTTCAGAAGAGGAGGCCGAGGGGTTTATATAGGGCAACTTTCTTGGGGAGGGGGTCGACTCGGGATCACGATCCCAGGAAGATCGGAACCGCGCGCTCTGGACGTGCTCTGGTTCGGTTTCGTGAGCGAGGGGTTGGGGATGAGGGCGGGTCCCGCGGTCAGTGAGTGAGAGGGAGATCGAGAGAGAGGGACAGCGATCGGGCGGCCGATCGGGACGGGGTCGGCGCGTGTGGCGCGCTGGGCTGCGTCGGGTGCCCGGCTGGTGGGCTGCGGCTCAGCGCTGCTGGGCCGGTTGGCCTGGCGTCGGCTGGGCCGGTTGGCCTGGCTCGCGCCTGGGTCTTTTCCTATTTTTTTGAATTACGTCAGAGAGAGAAAACTAATATAAGAGAATACTATAATATTTTATATAGGACATATATATATTAAAAACATCGGAAAAATAAATGCTACAACATGAACATTTTTTCAGAGGTGAACAAGAAACTTTAAAAAAACAATTTTTTGGAAATTCAAATAAAACTCAAATTTGAATTCGAAACTTCTGGCATTAATTTCTTCTGACATTTTGGAGTGTCATGTTAGCTCCTCTCATACTTTTTCTCAAGTATTTGTCAGGTATTTTTGAAATAAATTTCAATTGCCAAAACCAAATTCAAATCAAATAAAACTCAAATGCCTCTGAAATTTCCAAATGCCACTCAATTCAAACAAAATGCATAGATGCTTAACTAATATTTCTAAAACATTCCCAATTAAAAATTTGGGATGTTACAATCCTTCTTCTTGACAAAAAGAACACCACAACCCCATGGAGAAGAACTCGGTCGGATCAGACCCATATGCTCTTGTTCATCGAGTTGTTTCTTCAGCTCCTTCAACTCTTCTGGTCCAAGCTTGTAAGTTCGTTTGCAAATAGGTTCCGTGCCAGGCTCAAGATCGATGATGAATTCAACTGGTCGGTGAGGAGGCATTCCTGGAAGCTCTTCTGGAAAGACGTCTTGATATTCATAAACGACTAGAATCTGAGAGATGGCATTCAACTCGCCCTTCTCGTTGAGAGAAAACAGTCGAATGGTATCGTCACGAGCGGCATAGAAGATCACATCCTCAGACGAGTGTGTCAACTGAATCTGCCTGGCAGCACAATCAAGCTAAGCCTTGTGCTTAGAAAGACAGTCCATGCCAAGAATTAGATCAATATTCGAGTCACCAAGAACCATTGGAGAGGACAGAAATTTGTAGTCTCCCATCTTGATAGAAACATCCGGAGCCATCATTTTGGTATTCATGAAGAAAACCCGAGAGGAAACCGCTATCGTCTTAGGCAAATCGACAGTATGCAAATCGTGCATGGATGCAAAAGGCTTTGATACGAATGACAAAGATGCACCAGTATCAAATAAGAATCTTGCAGGAATATCATTAACTGGAAGATTACCCATGATCACTTCTGAAGAGTCCTCTGCCTGAGCTGCGTTCATCATGTTCACCCTTGCCGACTTGGAATTATGCTTGACCACTGCATTGCTGGCAGATCTCACAGGAGGAGGAGGCGGAAGGCGCCTTTGGTTGAAGCATTCGTTCGCATAGTGCCCTTTCTGCTGACACTTGTTGCAAGTCACCTCTGAGAGCGGACGGTGATAAGGAGCACTTGACCTTGGAGCATGAGACTGCGGTTTGTTCTGATAGCTTGGGTTGGGTGGGTGGGAAGATCCATTGCCACCTTTACTCTTCTACTGATAAGGCTGACGAAACAAAGGAGGAGGAGTAGGAGGCAATCAGAACTTCTGTTGCTTAGCTACCACTTGAGTTTAAGAAGAGGAAGGAGTTGCATCCCTGACTCTCTTCTTTGAATCATCGCACTTGAGCTGAGCAACTTCTTGCTTTAGAGCCATGTTGTAGAACTCATCATACTTGGTCGGCTCAAAAAGCATGAGCGCTAGTTGCAGATCTTCTCTGAGGCCACCTCTGAATTGATAAATCATGCTCTTCTCATCAGGGACGTCTTGTTTAGTGAAGCGAGCGAGCCTCTGAAACAGGATGTTGTATTGGTAAAAAGACATGTTGCCTTGCTTGAGGTTGCAGAACACCTCACTCTTACTCTCAGCAACACTTTCTGGAATGTGGTGAGCTTTGAAGTCTCGGCAGAAATCATCCCAGGTAATCACATGACCTCCTCTGGAATCTTTGTATTGTTGATACCACTCAGCAGCTTAGTCTTTGAGTTGGAACGAAGCAAACTTAACAAAGTCCACAGGCCTGACATTGCTACACTCAAAATGTTTGTAGATATCCATGAGCCAGTCGTCGGCGACTGTGGCCTCGACACAGTTACTGAAGGACTTCGGCTGGTTTGCGAGGAACTGATTGAGGGTAGCAAACTAAGCTTGATTGTTGCCTTGGCCTTGATTTCCTTGGTTTCGCTCTTGCAAGAGTTGCAAAAGCATCTGAGTGTTGGCGTTGGTGGCGGTCATGATAGCTTGCCATGCCTCCGGAGGTGGAGGTGGTGGCGGAGGTTCCGGATTCTGATGCGTTGGAGGAGCCATCCTGAAGAGGTTGACATCCGTTAGCATCTTGACAAACATATATTCAAGATGAATTAATGGATCGAAATTGCAACATATAGCCTTAACATTCGAACAAGAATGAGCGAATGAATTCCAAAGTAAATGATCACACTACCATAAATTGAGAAGCCAATTAGATAGAGATAGATGAATAAAGCAACAAGGTACGGATATGAACAGATAATTGGTAAGGATTACCCAATCACAAACCAAATATCTGCGGGAAGAAATACTAGAGCTACATGAATTCCCACCTATAAAACTCCCGAAACTTTCTGGTTATGCAATTAGGTGTTGGGGATACAGGGGAAGCATAATATCTCACCCGAAACTAGCAAATCCTACATCCAGCTGTATCCATCCTTCAACACATAACCAAGAAACCTTCGGAAATCATTTACCTCAACCTTCTAAAAGCATCCGTTATACGAGTTATGGCAATACTCCCGAACTCCTGCCCCCAGTACGGGGTGGCGTCGAGGTTATCTCACCAACAACTGCATAAAAGAGATTTCCGATGTCAGCGAACTCAGGTATTCCAGAACTGCAACGATAAAATTGTGACGACAACACCTCGGAGCTCAACTCCCTGGGACACTGCCTAAACCCCTAAATGTCAGGAGGCACCAAGAACAATGTTCTCGTCAAAAAACCATCGAAACGATTCCAAGATACCCGCGTGATCCTAAATTTTTTTAGTGAAATTTGAGAAGAGAAGAGTCAAAACTCTATGTCAGGAGGCCTCACCAGAGCGATGAAGGGACTGAGGAATAAAAAGAATCCTACTCTCCGGTATATATAATCCCATAAGACTCAAAACATTTCTTTCTAGACTCAACAACGTTAGCGATTCGATCAAGCAGGGGGGCTCCTAAGTCGGGGAAGGCTCTGATTACCAACTTGTAACACCCACGATGCGGCTATATCTCCCACGTGTCGGAGCACGACTTAGAGGCATAACCGCATAGTAGGCATGTCGTAAGAGGGGAATCTTTACACATCCCATGTACTGAATAAGAAAGGGATAAAGAGTTGGCTTACAATCGCCACTTCACACAATACATAAATATAGCATACATCATCAAGAATACAATCAAGGTCCGACTATGGAACCAAATAAAGAAAGACAACCCCAAATGCTAGATCCCCGATCACCCCAACTGGGCTCCTCTACTGATCATCCGGAAAAGACACATAGTGATGTCCCGAATCCTCGTCGAACTCCCACTTGAGTTCGGTAGCGTCCCCTGCACTAGCATCATCGGCACCTGCCTATTTTGAAGTAATATGTGAGTCATGGGGACTCAACAATCTCACACCCTCACGATTAAGACTATTTAAGCTTAAGGTAGGAAAGGGGTAGTGAGGTGGAGCTGCAGCAAGCACTAGCATATATGTGGCTAACTTACGCAAATGAGAGCGAGAAGAGAAGCAAAGCACGATCGAGAAGATATAAAGATCAAGAAGTGATCCTAAAACTACTTACATTCAAGCATAAAACGAGATCGTGTTCTCTTCCTGGACTCTGCCGAAAAGAGACCATCACGGTCACACACACGGTTGATTCATTTTAATTAAGTTAAGTGTCAAGTTTTCTACAATCGGATATTAACAAATTCCCATCTGCCCATAATCGCGGGCACAGATTTCGAAAATTCAAACCCTGAAGGGGTGTACCAACTTAGCCCATCACAAGCTCTCACGGTCAACGAAGGATATTCCTTCTCCCAGGATGACCCGATCAGACTCAGAATCCCGGTTACAAGACATTTCGACAATGGTAAAAACAAGATCGGCAAAGCCACCCGATGCGCCGACAAATCCCGATAGGTGTCGCACGTATCTCATTCTCAGGGCACACCGGATGGGCAAGACGTCAGGTTGGCATAAAACCTAGTTGCCCAGGGGGCGCCGGACATCGCCCAGTTTGGACCAACACTCAGAGGAGCACTGGCCCGGGGGTTTAAAATAAAGATGACCCTTGAGTCCATGGAACCCAAGGGAAAAAGGCTTAGGTGGCAAACGGTAAAACCAAGGTTGGGCCTTGCTGGAGGAGTTTTATTCAAGGCGAACTATCAAGGAGTTCCGATTATAACACAACCGCGTAAGGAACGCAAAATCAAGGAACATAACACCGGTATGACGGAAACTAGGTCGGCAAGAGTGGAACAAAACACCAGGCATAAGGCCGAGCCTTCCACCCTTTACCAAGTATATATAGATGCATTAAAGTAAACAAGATATAATAATGATATCCCAAAAAAATATCCATGTTCCAACATGGAACAAACTTCATCTTCACCTGCAACTAGCAACGCTATAAGAGGGGCTGAGCAAAGCGGTAACATAGCCAAACAACGGGTTGCTAGGAAAAGGTGGGTTAGAGGCTTGGCATGGCAATATGGGGGGATGATATAGCAGGTGGTAGGTATCGCGACATAGCAATAGAGCGAAAAACTAGCAAGCAAAGATAGAAGTGATTTCGAGGGTATGGTCATCTTGCATGCAAAGTTCTCCGAGTTGACGAAAGCTTGATCCTCGTAAGCATACTCAATGGGTTCCTCAATCACGTACTCGTCTCCCGGCTCTACCCAAGGCAAGAACACAAGCAAAGGAAACAACAATCAACCACGGTGCAATGCGCAAGCAACATGATGCAAAACATGACATGACATGCGGGATGTGATATGCAATGCATATGCATGCTTCGGAAGGGAAAGAATGAACCTGGAATCAACTTGGCAAACCAAGTGCGCCACTTGAAAGATGAGTTGATTTCGGTCAAAATCGATATAAAGATCACCGGAATCGGATGCACGATTTGCAAATGGCAAGCAAAACAAGAATGACACAATTCTGCGATTAACAGCACAATGCCACCTAGAATGCACGAAGACACTAAGCTACTGCACTCCAGCATAACAACAAAGCATATGGTAGTGATATACTCAAGATTCTTAACAAAAAATGAACACTAAGCTACGACTAAATAACAAAAGAGCAGGTTCAAACAAGCATGGCAAAAGTGCAAAAGATATCAGCTTCATAGACTTGGTGAAAATACTAACATGCCAGAAATTAACATCAGGAAGAAATGTTTAGAGCAAGCAAACAACATGCTACAGGATAAGATCATAGCAATACAAGGCATGGAATGAATCTACTCAAAGCATAGCACAAATGTCTCTTACTAACCATAAGCCAAAAAGGATCAGAAGATATGATGGCACCCATGTAAACATAGCAAGTTTCGCTAAAGATTCAGACTTAGTAGAAAACTGGGCATGGCATAAACAGAATTATGAAGGCATCTTTGCGAGCTCGATTCACTCACCACAAGGCATTGCATGAAAAACTAAGCTTACTACCAGCAAGAATACATGACCATAAGGCTAACCATGGCAAGAACAAGTTTATTGCATGCTTGGATCAACTATAACAACCATGGCAAAATTGATTAACATGTAAACAATCTGCCAGGAACATTTTATAGCAACAGTAGAGCAAGATTAAGTCATGCTAGGGCACTCCATAATTGCAAACCGGGGAGTGGATGGATAGAGCATAACCATATGTCAAAATCATCCTTACTGAAGATACTCAAAACAAGCATGGATCACTCTGTAGCATCATGAATACATGGCATAAAAATAACAACAGAGCAAATACTTAGTGAAATTCGAAGTCCGTGAAATCAGCAATATCATGAGAGCTACTTTGCATGCTTGTGCTAGTCACCACATTGATCACAAAAATACATGGCAAGCACCCATGTAAAGATGGCATGGCATATCCCAAAACACATGTAGAGCTCAAGTCCATATGCAGCACACAACAATTGTAGAAAAAATGACAAATGCTCATACTCTGCTAAGAATCCGCACCTAACATTTTATAGCACTCTTGCCTCAACGATTTGGGCATCAAGATGGACTCAAACAAGCATGGCACAATGGAACAAAATGAAGAGCACATCCTGGTGAACATCTTGATGTATAGCACGCACAAAACGGAGCAGTACACATGAAGTTATGGCATGATGAATAGTGCATGAAAATATGAGCAGGGACAAAGACTTGGAGAAAATCAACCTCTCTGAAAGTCAAAGGGATCTAGGGTTCGCGGGGCACGAACGTCGAGGTTCGTTGCGGATCTCGCCGGAGTGCGTTGCGGTGGCTGGAGTTCGTCACCGGAGCTGGAGAGTCGCCGGAGAGGAGGGGATCCAGCGGGGCGGCGCGCGGTGGAGGAGAACGTTGGGGCAGCGCGGTTCAATGGAGCGCGGGCGTCGTGGGGCGGCGAGCGGCGGCGCCGGACGGGGCGGCGCGGTGCTGGGCGGCGTGCAGCTCGCGGCCGGAGCGGCGGCGGGAAGCTCCGCGGCGGCGCGGGCGGAGCACGGGCGGTGGGGAGGCGGAAGGACGACGCGGGGCGGCACGGGCTCAGCGGGCCCCGCACGGGCCTGGCGGGCCGGCGGCGGTGGGAGCGGCACGGTGATAGGTGGCGGGCTGTGATTGGTGCGAGGCGGCAGCGCGATCTGTCCGGCCGGACCGAACGTGTCTGACGGCGGCGGGGAGAGGGAGAGCTAGGGTTTCACCCGAATTTGGAGAGGGGTGCACATATTTATACCTAGAAGGAGGTGGAAGTGTCCATATGGAGAGCGGTTTTCGGCCACGCGATCGTGATCAAACGGCCGAGAGGATGGAGGGGGTTTGGATGGGTTATTGGGCCACTTTGGAGGGGTGTTGGGCTACAACACACATGAGGCCTTTACGGTCCCGGTTAACCGTTGGAGTATCAAACCGACTCCAAATGGCACGAAACTTGACAGGCGTTCTACGGGTGGTATACCAAGACCTCTTGGCAAATCTCGGTCCATTCCGAGAAATTTTAACACCCGTTCACGAAAAGAGACAAGAGGGGGACGCCGGATAACATAGGAGTGTCGGATTGCAAAACGGACAACGGGGAAAATGCTCTGATGCATGAGACGAACACGTATGCAAATGCGATGCACATGATGACATCATATGAAATTCATGACATGGACAAAATGCAAAACAAAGACAAAACCCAACCACGAGAAAATCTCATAACTTAGAGCCGAAAATGGCAAGAGTCGGAGTACAAATATGGTAAGTTACATCTGGGGTGTTACACAAATGTTCCTCCAAAGATTTGTTATAAATCAATATATCATCAAAATAGACTACCACAAATCGTCCAATGAAAGCATGTAAAACTTCGTTCATTAGTCTCATGAAAGTACTCGATGCATTAGTTAACCCAAAAGGCATGACTAACCACTCATATAAACCAAACTTTGTTTTAAATGTTGTTGTCCATTCATCTCCCAATTTCATACGAATTTGATGGTATCCACTACACAAATCAACTTTGGAGAAAATTGTAGAGCCACTCAATTCATTAAGCATATCATGTAGCCTAGGAATAGGATGACTATAACGAATAGTAATATTATTAATGCATCTACAATCAACACACATACGCGACATACCATCCTTTTTAGGCACTAGTATAATAGGAACAACACAAGGACTAAGAGATTCACGTATGTAACCTTTGTCGAGCAGCTCCTGTACTTGACGCAAAATCTCCTCCGTCTCCACTGGATTGGTACGGTATGGTGCACGGTTGGTAGCGATGCATCGGGAATTAAGTCAATTTGATGCTCAATCCCTCGAATAGGTGGTAATCCCGGTGGCACGTCTTGTGGGAAGACGTCAGCGAACTCCTGCAAAATGTTAGTGACAACAGGGGGCAAAGAGGATGGCACGTCCTCGAATGAATATAATGCCTCTTTGGACACAAAAGCATGGCAAACAGATTTGCTGAAATCTAGCTCATCAATATCATATTTTGTGGCAAGTAAGCATGTACTTTTCAATTTAATTTCAGAAGCAACACTAGATGGTTTATTATTAGGTTTCGTTTGTTGCTCAAATTCTTTTGCCACAATCTGATTTTCACTCTTATTTTTCTCCTATTTTGCTTTATTAGCTCTATTAATATCATCTTTCAAAATGGATTCATGAGTCACAGGAAGCAAAGTAATACATGTATCCTTATGAACAAGAGTATACTGATTATTTCTACCATGGTGTACAATTTTTTTATCAAATTGCCATGGTCTACCAAGTAATAAGGAACATGCTTGCATGGGTACCACATCACAATCAACATAACAACATATGTAGAGATACTAAAATGCACACGAACAGTATGTGTTACATTAACCTTGCCGCTGTTGTTGAACCATTGGATGTAGTAAGGATGTGGATGTGGTCTTGTGGTGAGAGATAGCTTCTCCACCATCTCCATGCTAGCCAAGTTGTTGCAGCTCCCTCCATCTATGATGACGCGAACAGAATGTTCCTTCACAATTCCCTTTGTATGGAACAAATTATGCCTCTGATTTTGCTCAGCTTGTGTGACCTACACACTCAAAACACATTGAGCAACTAAACATTCATACATGTCAGCATCTTCAGGAGCCATGTATTGCGTCTCATGATCAGAATCATCTCCACCGTGTTCTTCACGTGTAATAATGATGTAGGGTAGAACCCTAATCGGCCAATCTTTCACGAAAGGAGCGGATCCCGTGATAAACACGAAGAACGCGAGGGAAAAAAGAGGGAAAACACAAGGGAAACACAAGTGAATCACTAAACTGACACAAGAAAGTCACACATGTGCTAGGTCCTCGGATACATAAGAGTTCACACGGTACACGGTCAACTACGGACGATACAAGGGTAGCCGGTCTTCTCCATGAGGAGGTCTTGAATCCAAAAGGATCTTCTCCGAAGAGGCCGCGGTCTCTCACGAGGAGTAGATCCAATGTGGATGAACAATGCTCTGTCTCTCAAATCAGCTAAACCAATGCTAACCTTCAAATGGTGGAGGTGGAGGAGTATATATAGTCTAGGGCCACGAAGGGGTAACTGAGGGCGAAGGGATACATGGGCTCGGCCCGATACACTGTGCACAAACAGGTGTCGGATGTTCGACGGGTACCGGGCGTCCAGTGGCTCGCGAGGGTCCGGTCGTCCGATACTTGTCGGACGTCCGACGTTTTGGCTCAAGAAAGCCATCGTCGGATTTCCGGATGGGGCTGGTCGTCCGGGCGCTGGAGGATGTCAGACGTCCAGTCAGCGTCGGTCGTCACCGCTGTAGGTCTCGCTGGCTAGGACTTGGGCTGGCTGGTGAAGACTCCAAGCATCGGACATCCGGTCCAGACCGGTCGTCCGGTGGCTGTATATTTCTAGCAGAGAAGTGGTCCTTGTACTTGGTGTCCTCGCTAGCTCGTCCGTCGGATGTGGCAGCTTCGTGGCTTTCCTCTAAGTACCTAATCGTGCATAGCACACACGTTGGAGGTAGTAGCCACGTCTCACATGTAGAAAGTGAAAGTTCGGAGAGGAGCGAGTTCACCTTGTGTCCAATGGCGTATGTTCGAGGTCTCGTCATATGTCCTCTTGGGGCTTGAAGAGTAGTCAGAGTGTACATGGGGATGAACGTGGGATGCTCCACATCATCTCCCCCCTTGGGGAAGATCCGACCTCGGATCGTGATCCTCATCACCATGGAAATGGTTGTCGTGGACGGACTTGTAGTTGGACGTAGTTGAAGGCATGGCGCAATCCAAGTACTCCAAGGTGTCTCCGGTATGTGGTACATGCAAAATGAGCAAACACGAAGTACACTTGGAAATACAATGGTTAGCGCACACAAAGTGTCCATCAAGTAAACATGTGTACGTGCGACAGTATTGATCATTACAAGGTGCATGAAGCTTATCCAAAAGATATGGAAATGTATGCACAACATTCATGGGAGCAAAAGCAAGAATATGATCAATGCAACCACGATGCAAAATGATGTCATAGTGAGACGGTTTATCAATAGCATGAATATGGTAATGGATGCTCAATGTGATGTGATCATGCAATTGATGGTAGGAAATAAGATCATGATGTATGAATATGCCATCAAGAAAGATCACAACAAATTTGCTAAGGAAATGCACAAGCTCATATATCATGGATGACATGGGATTACAAGATGTAACAATGCAATCATAATATGAGTCAATCCATGCATAAGATGCAAATTTTCCATGTGTATGATATGTCCGTCGAGCATGACATGTGTGAGCACAATCAACAAATATGGAGGTGTTGGTGTACCAATGCTCGATGTCGTGGCATGAGTGGAGGTTCGAAGGTGCATCCAAGAAGTCCGAGCGCTCCTCAATGCGAAGGTCCGTAGAGCCAATCTTCAATGTCGGTCCTCCATCCAATAGGTGCAACATGTAGACAAGAAGAAGGAAACAACAATGATAGAATGACCCATACAATATGCATATTTGAGGATGGCTCAAAGGGAAGGAGTTCACCTTTAGGAGATTCTCGCAAATGTTGGTGTTGCACATCGTGTATGCCTTCACATGAGCAAATTGTGTCATGATGGTATCGCCTTGTGAATCCTTCAACATGAAAGAACATGACAAACACTCGAAAAACAAATGAGGTTAGCGGAGATGCAAAACCTATCATTCATGTGGTAAAATACCCAACAAGTGGATGCATCATGCTCATCATAAGAAAGTACAATGGAGCATTTCATAGTATGGAGGCATATGATGATGCAAGAACAACCAAATACAATAGGCGCAAGCAAGCAAGCATGCATCACAAGTAAAGTGTCCAAGTCTCCAAAATCAATAATCACATATGTATCAATTGGAGGCAAGCGACAATGAACAAAATATATCATGTGAGAGGCATGAACATATGCGTCATCAACCCAAGAAAGCAAGTAATAATGGAACATGGGTGATGCAACTAAGCAAGCAATCACGTGTATCAAGGCAAGCAAGCTAGTAGTGCTAAGATGCAACATACTAGAAGGAATCATGTCAAGTATGTCATGTGTGCAAATAGTGTGTATGAATAATTCACATGACATAGCACAAGCATGAAAGGAGGATATGAGCAAAATAGCATCAATAGCATGAGGCACATGATAAACATGGCAATAGCAACAAGGATCTCCACCAAGCATGCAAATACACATAGGAGTAGCATAATGGTGAATCATGGGTAGATCCAAGCAAGGGTCACAATTGCATGGCAAAGGCATAGAAGCAAGGATAGCATGCAAAGTGAACACAGTAAAATGAGCATGAAAACGGTATATAGCCCATAGCCGTGTGAGATCCAAGTGAGGGAGATGCGCGTAGTCGTTGCGCGAAGAGAGTGGTGGGAAGGATAGGTCATGGGATCCCAAGTCATCCGTGCTCTCACGAGCTCGTTTCGTCAACTCTTGGTATTGAGAGGTTGACGAGTATACGTGAGTACCTACACAAAACAAAGACAAAGGGAAAATTGTGTGTGCATGGTATATGTACACATCATCCATCATGATGCGCACGTGCTTGTGTTGGTTAGCACAAAATAGCCAATGCTCAAATAAATGAGATGTGTGATATAGAAACATGTCATCCATCGTGATAGGTTTGTTGTTATGTATAGCATAATGGAGACTCAAATTGTGTAATGCATCATGGGATATATGTAGAGCATTGTTATTCATGGAAACCATATGGTGCAAGCAATTATGGGAATCATGCAAAGTATAGAATGCATCAAAATCTCCTAATATGTATGAGGAAACTATGGTTGTCTCCTCATGATCATTAATGGAAACATCACACGGAGAATATTGACAACATCCAAAACAATGCATATTTGGAACAATGTGATCATGGCATGGAATAGTAGATGAATTGCACAAATCATGTAAAGGAAGCATGGCAATATCATCACATGAAAAACAAAAGCCAATGACCATCATCTCGTCATCTATGCCATAAGTGCAAATGGGATTGATTTTAATGGGGCATGCGTAGTTACTATGTTGAGATTTAAATGATTCAATATGTGAGATCTCACTCATAGCATATGACAAGTTCAAAGGATTGTCAAACATGATGTGACCAATAGAATTTTCACATGATATCCTATGGAGCATAGCATCACAACTAGGCAAATCAACATGCTCATCATCATATTCATCATAGATAGGTAAGTCATGACATGAAGAAGTCGCACTAGCATGAAGCATGGGAATAGGTGGATTGACATCATGCAAGCAATCATTCGTGAAATAGTCCACTAGTGGGACAAGAGAAGCACCATCACCTATGTTACCTTTGGACCATCGCTCATGTGTTGTAGGTGACACTACTAGGGAAAAGCTTATAGGCAGATGCTTACTAGTAGCGAGGGTTTATAACCCTCGCTACTGCTACTTACTAGTAGCGCGGGTTTTTAACCCTTGCTACTACTAAGTTGATACTTGTAGCGCGGGTTTTTAATCCTCGCTAGTACTAAGCGGTCTCTACCGTGCCCCCCCGGGACATGCCATAGTAGTAGCGAGGGGTACAAACCTGCGCTACTACTAAGCTGATAGTAGTAGCGCGGATTTACACCCCTCGCTACTACTAAGTACGAGGTAGGTGAAATCCCCATATCCTCAGCCGAATCCCTCCTCTCTCCCTCACTTTCCCCCTCTCTCTCTTTCATCGTCTCTCCCTCATACTCCAGCGGTGGCCGCTGCTGGTACACCCTGCTTTCTTCGCCCCCTCCCTCTTCGAGATCCCTCCGGTGGGCGGTCGCCGGAGATCCTCGCCGCCGCCAAGAAGCGGAAGCGCGACCACGGCATCCTCCTCCTCGCCGCCTTCACCGTCTTCTTCTTGCTCCAGGTCAGCCCTCCTCCTCCCCCTCTTCGATTCGATCCAGAATGCTAACTGACCCATCCCCCTCCTCCTCCGGCAGCACGAGGGCGACTTCTCGTTCCGGGAGACGTGGAGCGCCTCCTGCCGTCGCTCGTCGCCGACCTCAACGGCGACGGCCGCCGCGAGGTGCTGCTCCCCACGCACGATGCCAAGATGCAGGTGCTCCAGCTCCCGGCCCACGCCATGCTGGCCTCCGCGGCCGCCCTCGACGGCTTCCACGAGGCACGCGTCATGGCCGAGATCTCCCTACTCCCGGCCAACGTGCGCGCGTCGTGGGGTCGAGATTTTTTTTGGTTTTCCAAATTAATAGTAGTAGCGCGGGTCACAGACACGCGCTACTACTAACACACGTACTAGTAGCGCGGGATGCACCGCGCTACTACTACTAGTTAGCTATAGCGCCGTAGTAGTAGCGCAGGCACCCGCGCTACTACTAGCTTTTAACCCGCGCTACTACTAGGCTTTTTCCTAGTAGTGTGAGGTGTCGAAGACCATGTCGTGGTCATCTTCATCTTGATGGTACGATGTGGGGGGTGCATCTTCTTCCACCATGGTCATCGTTGTCTTCATTGGAGATATGGACTCGTCGAGGATAGGCATGTCGTCATGTAGGAGACCTAGCACCAAAGAGGAAAACACACTCAGAGTAGAGGTTAAGTCGTTAGGAATCATAGTGGCCTCACGTGCCGTGTCAACTACCTCACTCACTAAGTGTGGTGGCTCACTCACTCCCTCTTGGATGCTCTCAAGTGTGGGGCTAGTGGTGGTCACACTCATCCTCTCATAGGAAATGCACTCAATGTCACAAATGGTGGAGTCACTCATATCACTCATGGTGGGGTGGCTCTCCTCACATGGGAATTGGGACATCTCTTTATATGTGGGTGTCGGAGAGATGTTGGTGCAAATGTCTCCATGCTCAATCATGTCGTAGTTGTAGCCGTGGATGAAGTATGAAGATGGCACATCATCACTCTCCTGTAAGACCAAAGATAAGGTCTCATGTGCGGTCTCTTAGCTTGACTCGGAGTATGAGTCCAATATGGGCGTCGTCTTCATGTTGTTGAAGAGGTTTGTGCTCGTCGCCGTGGTCGAAGGGGATGGCCCTTGCTCGACCTTCTTGTCGTCGTCTTGTTGTAGGAGGCCCATATGATGTGGCACCTCGTAGCTCTTCTCCATGACCGAAGGGAATTTCCCGTGCTCGGCTGTCTTCCTTGAGGGGCTTCCGAAGATGGAAGTGTCTCCCTCGCTCGTAGGTGGTCGCCTTGTAGTTGAAGATGTCGATGTAGGCGAACTCATGGGGAGTAGGCGAAGATGCCGTACGTCCAAAGGCGAAGATGCCTTGATAGCACTTGGCGAAGATGCTGAAGTGGTTGGTGTAGCCGTAGCTCCGTCTTGGTGGTGCTCCTCTCACGGTCTTCTCTTTTGCTCTCGAAGCTTGGCCTTGGCGTGAAGTAGGTCTTGTTGGGACTTGTAGTTTTGAGCTTGGTGAGCATCGTCATGATGATGTTGGCATTGTCGCACTTGAGCTCGTAGTAGATGTCGTTCATCGTCGTCGTGCACAAGATGCTTCGAGGTGACTTGCCCTTCATGACAATGTGTGTCACGAAGGTGATGGTGGTCACCATGGAGATGTGGACGTGGACGACTTGTGCTTGCATCATTTTTGCGCTTCGAAGACTTGTGAATTTCTCTTCGCCGCCTTGAGGATGATGAAGGGGAAGAAGACTTGATCAAGGCCCGAATCTCCTCCATCCTTGCATCTTGCTCCTCCTTGTGCGGAAAGCTTGTTGTCGATGTAGTCCCTTTTCCTTGCTTCAGAGTGACGAATGTCGATGGAGAGGTTCTCGATGCGCTCTCACAATCTTGATTTTGCGCCTTGCATTTGTCGTTGTAGATCGAAGATTGACGCTTTGGTGATGTAGTTGTTCACGTCATCGTTGTTGTGGAAGACCGGAGATGAAATGCCTTGCCTATCCATCACTCCAAGAGAAAAATGTGAGTGGTAGAAAGAGAAGAACGAATACCAAATGTACCTTGACCGAAGTTGAAAGTGGATCAATGATCACTCCAATGTGGACAAGGAAATAGCACAATTGGTACCAATTCTTGTCGGTTTCTCACACCTACACAAGTAAGGCTTATGGCGGAGCTCGGTGAGGATAGTGGCACAAAAAATTTGATGCAAAATGTTAGCAAGAGTCAATAATGTTGAAAGTGATTCACAAATTCGCAAGTGAAACAAGTAGACCAATAGCAATATGTGGCACACGAAAACACACACATGGATAGATAAAACAGGGTCGTGCAACCAAGGAAAGAGCACAAAATGTGGAATCCACGGAAAATGCTCGTGTTGCACAACTCAAGAGAGACGCTAGCACGATTGCTCAATAGGTGGATACGACACTTGTGCACAACCTATAAGATGCAAAATGGATAACTTTCTATCCCAAGTATGCTATGCATGTATGGTTCCCGGTGTTTCTCAGAAGGTGATCCAAGATGATCTTATATGCAATGTGGTATGATGCTATGGCTATTGCTTACGAGCTCTTTGTTCACTCTTTTGCTTAAAAGCTTTATTCTTTTTTTGTGTATGGCCACTTTTGCACAATGCACAAACCAAGATAGCGATTGGGTACATGCGGAAACAAACTTGAGGCACAAGAGATGATATGACGATACCAATATGATACGGTATATATGCAATGGGAGGTGTAGATCACTAACGTGCACAAGTGAAGTTGCCGGTAATACTCAAAGGCTAGTCTCGATAGGCAAGTGACGCAAAATGGGCTAGGGGTTAACAATGCAATGGCAAGGGAATAAACAATGGAGGGATACCACGATACCAAGATGATATGGAGGTTACCGTCCGTGTTGATGATGAGTGGCGGTGATCTTGATGAAGATACCAAGATAATGGAGACTTGTCCCTAAGTAGCCGAAACACCTTAGGAAACGGAAAAACTGCAAACTCAAAATCTCAAATGTCAAATGGTGGTAGCGGGAATGCGGTGGTGGTTGCGGAAATGCAATGATGGGTTTGGAGACGCAATGCGGAAATGGAGTGTAAGGTGGTAGACTATACACGGTGTCAGAGTTTGATAGAGGTGAAGGTGTCCCGATGTTTCGATGAGATAGATAACATTTTCTGTGGGAGTCGACTTTGACAATCCGATTACGAACGTGCGAAGACGTCGCGCCTTAGCAATCGCTAAACCAAGTTTCGAGGGTTATTAACCATGCTGTAGCACGATCAACCTGACCACGAGGGTCTATTTCCTGTGAGCAAACAAAGAACAGGCAAGAAACTGAGATTGCAATATGGATATTGCGAATAAAAGAGGAAAGCTTTATTAATGAAGGTGGGGTTTTCTGACGTCTTGGTCTGGTCGTTGGACACAAACAAAGTACGCGAAGTTGCAGCTATGGTGAACTTTTAATCTAAACAAAACCCAAAGTCTAAACGACTCCCTAATGGCTGTATATATGGAGGAAAAGGGGGGGAATTTCGTGGACCTTGCAGGAGGGGTCCAAAACCAACCCTAACTCTTGTTTCCCCACACATACGGACTCTAAAAACATCCTATACTTAAGTATTTCGAAAATACATGGGCCTGGCCTAATAATAAGGTGAAGCAGCACCTAGAATAGCCTCTGGACGAAATTTATGAAGTGCCATCTTGTATATTTCGTCCAAGGCTTCATGCACTCCTTATGGTGGCTTCACAGTCCTAAAATCATCACTTGTAACTCCGTTCTTGATCCCCTTGCGCATGCCATCATCCCCATGCTTGAACTTGCTCTAAGGTTCATCTTTCTTGTCCAAGCTGGGCCATTCATTTGTAAGCAAAACAAATGTATCCAATTTAGGCAGCATCATATTCTCATGAACATTAGAATCGTTACCAAGAAATGAAAGTACCTGATAATTCAATTGGCATGCGCGAGCTCTAGTAATTGGTCCTGTATGTATAGCAGTAGGGGCTATGGGTGTAATAATGGTATTGATGTCCTCATCAGAGTTGGCAGCACGGTCCCTAAGTATCCTAATCACCTTAGGAGACAACTCACAACACAAACAAAATTGGGTTAAGTTGGGGTGGCGGAGGTGTATAGTGGGAAAGCCTATGCGGAAGTGGTGGTGGTGGTTGATGAATAAGAAACTGTCCCTAAGTAGCCTAGACACCTTAGGAGACTCGAATCACTCCTCAAGAAACCACTAATGGGATGGGAACAAAATTGGTTAGGTTGCAGAAGTCGCAGGTGGTGTAGCGGATGATGTGGTGGAAGCCCTAGGCAAAGATTGCAGAATTCACAAAATTTGATGGATTCAAAAGATGTTGGTGGTATTTTTGTGGGAATGGGATGTCAAGAGCTTCAAAACGAGCTAAAGAACGCGAAAATCGGACTCCGGATGAATAAGCTATGGCCAAAACAAAATTTGAGCGAAATCAGTTTTTTCAGGTTATGAACGTCCGGACAAGGTCGGATGTCCGGGGGCCGGACGTCCGGGCCGGCTCGGAGATCCATAAATTCGGCTCGGGTTAGGGGTTCCGGTCGTCCGGAAAATTTCGGACGTCCGGTCGTTCCAGGGGCTCCGGACGTCCGTAAAAGGCCGGTCGTCTGGTCGGTCGGGGTCAACACAAGATGCGAGTTTCGGGGCACGATTTTGGGCGGAAAATGGAGATTTTGGGGTCAAAATTATGAGATTTCGTGGATGGAAAGTGGGGAAACTTGGAAAATTGCTAGAACCACTTGAAACCAAGCAAATCCATGGATCAAATCCAACAAAACTTCGTCAAACCAACAAATCAAAAAAATATTGGGGCTATTTTTGGTGGGGATTTTTGAAATTGGGGAAGAACACAACAAAATTAGGCTAGAAAACGAAGAGAGGAGGCTCCGAAATCGTGATCAACGTGGCTCATGATACCAAGATGATGTAGGGTAGAACCCTAATCGGCTGATCTTTCATGAAAGGAGCGGATCCCGCGATGAACACGAAGAACACGAGGGAAAAAAGAGGGAAAACACAAGGGAAACACAAGAGAATCACTAAACCGACACAAGAAAGTCACACATGTGCTAGATCCTCGGATACATAAGAGTTCACACGGTACACGGTCAACTACGGACGATACAAGGGTAGCCGGTCTTCTCCGTGAGGAGGTCTTGATGTTCTTCTCCGCGAGGAGGTCTTGAATCCAAAAGGCTTGAATCCAAAAGGATCATCTCCGAAGAGGCTGCGATCTCTCACGACGAGTAGATCCGATAGGGATGAGCAATGCTCTATCTCTCAAATGAGCTAAACCAATGCTAACCTTCAAATGGTGGAGGTGGAGTAGTATATATAGTCTAGGGCCACGAAGGGGTAAGTGAGGCCGAAGGGATACATGGGCTTAGCCCGATACACTATGCACAGGTAGGCGTCGGACGTCCAACAGGTACCGGACGTCCGGTGGCTCGCGAGGGTCCGGTCGTCCGGTACTTGTCGGACGTCCGGCGTTTTGGCTCGGGAAAGCCATCGTAGGATTTCTGGATGGGGCCGATCGTCCGGGCGCTGGAGGATGTCGAACGTCCGGTCAGCATCGGTCGTCGGACCGTTGTAGGTCTCGCTGGCTGGGACTTGGGCTGGCTGGTGAAGACTCCAGGTGTCGGACATCCGGTCCAGACCGGTCGTTCGGTGGCTGTAGATTTCTAGCAGCTTCTTCTCTTGGTCCTTGTACTTGGCGTCCTTGCTAGCTTGTCCGTTGGATGTGGTGGCTCCGTGGCTTTCCTCTAAGTACCTGATCATGCATAGCACACACATTGGAGGTAGTAGCCATGTCTCACATGTAGAAAGTGAAAGTTCGGAGAGGAGCGACTTCACCTTCTGTCCAATGGAGTATGTTCGAGGTCTCGTCATATGTCCTCTTGGGGCTTGGAGAGTAGTTGGAGGGTACATGGGGATGAACGTGGGATGCTCCGCATCAAATCAGAGCCAAAGTATCCTCATCATAGTCACTAGCGGACTCATACCCACCATCCTTAGTAGCAATCATCACACGCTGAGATTTGCATTCTCTCGCAAAATGTCCTCTTCCCTTACAACGATGACAAATAATATCACTTGTGTGCCCCGTTGATGCCATGGAAGAAGAAGAGCTCTACGCAGGCCCAGTAGGTGTGCTCTTGGAACATAGTGGTGGTTGTACCTGCTTTCTTGTATCACGGCTGGAGGTGGCACCTGATGGAGATGCTAGTGCAGTGGAAGTAGAGGATGCATGTGGTGTCCACGATGAAGATCGACCTGCAGAAAAGTTAGTTCGCGCCAATGCCTGTCGATCCTGCACTTCACGTTCAGCTTTACAAGTAAGATGGAATAAACGAGTGATATTAGTATACTCTTTATACTCTAGAATGGTCTGAATCTCTCTATTGAATCCACCCATAAAATGTGCAAGCGTAGCTTCATTCTCCTCAGCAATACCACATCTAATCATGCCAGTTTGTAATTATTGATAATATTCTTCTACATGATTTTTTCCTTGTCTTAAACGATGTAATTTTTGAAGTAATTCACGTTGATAATATGGTGGAACCCAACGAGTACGCATAGCAGTTTTCATAGCAGCCCAAGTAGTTGGAATAGGATATAATCTACAATGTTCAGACCACCAAACACATGCGAAGCTAGTGAAAGCACAAACAGCAGCAGGAACACGTCTCTCCTCAGGATATTGTAAACATGTAAAACGTTGTTCAGTTTCTAAATCCCAAGTAAGATATATATTAGGAACATATCTACCCTCAAATGGTGGAATATTCAATTTCAGTTTAGGAAGATGGTCATGATCTCATACCTCATGTGGTGGTGCAGCCCTACTGTTGCGATGATATACCTGAGGACGACCTGGTGGTGGTGGTGCTGGTGGTTGCACGTTGTTCTGATTTTGATCAACCTCATCCTCG
Source organism: Triticum aestivum (assembly GCF_018294505.1). NCBI lineage: Eukaryota > Viridiplantae > Streptophyta > Magnoliopsida > Poales > Poaceae > Triticum > Triticum aestivum. Next base: position 317,069,416 of record NC_057803.1, read on the forward strand.
TAATGGTCATCCACCTCTGCAGTAGCAATAGGAGCTATAGAAGCATCAACAGCGGCACCAGAATTTTGCCCAGGGTCAATGGGAATGCGCTGTGCTTGTCCTACTTGATTTGGAAGGCGAGGTTGTCGTTGTTGTTGTTGTTGTTGTTATTGTTGAGGTGCGTTAGGTGAAGCCGGTTGTGGTGGTGGAAGATGCACGAGCAATTCATTTAACTTGTTATCGTGCTTCGTTTTGAACGTCTACTCCATGCCATCTATCTTCTCCATGGCCTCTTCAAATCTATTTAGCACATCTTGCACATGTCCACTCATCATTTGCTGAAATTTATCATGCAACTCCTTATTCGTCATGTTCTCCCAGTCAGTCTCCTCAACTTGTGATCCTGCCATGGTTAGCAGCATTAGAAACACACCAAAATATGATCCTACAGACTACTAGAAAATGGTGGTGGTGGGTGTCACAAATCTTTCAAGCAAATATCAAATTCTTACCGGTTTTACCCAGCAGCAGGCGGTGATCGGCAACCGATGTAGTCAAAACTCTCAAAGCTTGGATAGAGCGATTACCAGGGAGAGTCAAACGCACGATGTAGATGTTTGTGGAGCTGAGAAGGCTTATGATATGGTAGCAAAAATATCAGCAATAATCAATTCAGAGATGCAAAGTTGAATAAACGCTCAACGACGGTACTGTGCTGGTCCTAGGCTAGACCGTACTAGAGACGCGGGCCTAGAACACGAACAAAATCACGGCGCGGCACATAAACAAGGGAGGAGCACTCTCTAATTTTTTTTTCCTTTTTTCACTTTTTTGCACTATTTTTTCCTTTTTTTTGCTCCGCAACAAATTTTTTTCGAAAAAGTCTACAAATGGTCTAAAAACTGCCTAGCCAGAATTTTCTAGACTTAGTTTTTTTTGAAACTGGAACTAATTTTTCTACTGTGGGTAGAACGGAATCTCGGGAGTCCTACTCTATCACGGCTCGAAATATCGCGTGATTTGGAACTCGAAAGCAAGGCAACAAATACTGGACTCGGACTAGGGCTGGTGGCGGAGATGAATCTGGTGGAACTCTAACTGGTGGTTGTATATGGCGACGGTGTATCTGGACTCGGATTGGTGCTGGTATATGGCGATGGTATATGTGGACTCGGATTGGTGGTTGTATATGGCGATGGTATATTTGGACTCGGATTGGTGGTGGTATATGGCGATGGTATATGTGGACTCGGATTGGTGGTTGTATATGGCGATGGTATATGTGTACTCTGATTGGTGCTTGTATATGGCAGCGGCGATGGTGGGGTGTGGTATATGGCAATGATGATGCCGATGGTGCGGCGCCGGCGTGACAACCTATGAACAGAACCCGAAACTCTAAGGGACTAGACGCTAAGACCAGCAACTCGACACGACGATGCAACCGCAAATTCAACAAAGCAAAATACTGAAAGGGCTATGCAAAGGCTCAGAATGGTTCGGATATGATGAACTAACCCTAATTTTTTTTGGATTTTTCGTGGATTGTAGGTATGAAGAACAGACTCGATCTAAACTACGAAAAATTGTAAAATCTCGCTGAGCAACCTGAAAATCTGATACCACTTGATAGAGGCGAAGGTGTCTCGATTTTTCAATGAGAAGGTGGCTATCATTTTCGGTGGGAGTCGACCTTGACGATCCGACTACGAACGTGTGAGACATCGCGCCTTAGCAATCGCTAAACCAACTTCTGAGGGTTATTGACCACGCCGGAGCACGATCAACCTGACCACGAGGGTCTGTTTCCTGCGAGCAAATGAAGAACAAGTAGGAAACTAAGATTGTAATCTGGATATTGCAAATATAAGAGGAAAACTTTATTGATCAAGGTGGGGTTCTGTGACGTCTTGGTCTGGTCGTTAAACACAAACGAAGTACGCGAAGTTGCTGCTATGGCGAACTTTTAATCTAAACAAAACCCAAAGTCTAAACGATGCCCTAAGGGCTGTATATATGGAGGAGAGAGGGGGGAATTTCGTGGCCCTTGGAGGAGGGGTCTGAAACCAACCCTAACTCTTGTTTCCCCACACATACGGACTCTAAAAACCTATACTTAAGTATTTCAAAAATACATGGGCCTGGCCCAATAATAAGGTGACGCAGCACCTAGAATAACCTCTGGACGAAATTTATGAAGTGGCACCTTGTATATTTCGTCCAAGGCTTCATGCACTGCTTATGGTGGCTTCAATGTCCTGAAATCATCACTTGTAACAATGTTCTTGAACCCCTTGCCCATGCCATCATCTCCATGCTTGGTCTTGCTCCAGTGTTCATCCCTCTTATCCATGCCAGGCCCTTCATTTGTAAGCAAAACAAATGTGTCCAATTTAGACAGCATCATATTCTCATGAACATTAGAATCATTACCAAGAAACGAAAGTACATGATAATCTAATTGGCGTGCGCGAGCTCTAGTAATTGGTCCAGTATGTATAGCAGCAGGGGTTGTGGGTGTAACAATGGCATTGATGTCCTCAGCAGAGGAGGCCAAGGAAGAAGAAGGAGGGGGCTCTCTCCCCCTTGCTTCCGGTGGCGCCGGAGTGCCACTGTGGCAATGATCGGGACGGCGATCTATATCAACAATCTTGCGACCGTCAACACCAACTCTCTCCCCCTGCATGCAGCGGTGTAACACCTCTTCTTCCTGCTGTAATCTCTACTTAAACATGGTGCTCAACTCCATATATTATTTCCCAATGATCTATGGTTATCCTATGATGTTTGAGTAGATTCGTTTTGTCCTCTGGGTTAATCGTGATCTTGGTTGGTATGATTGTATATTTTATTTATGGTGTTGTCCTACCGTGTCCTCCGTTCTCACGCAAACGCGAGGGGCCCTCGCTGTAGGGTGTTGCAATATGTTCATGGTTTGCTTACGGTGGGTTGCGAGAGCGACAAAAACTTAAACGCGAGTAGGTGGGGTATGACGTATGGGAATAAAGAGGACTTGATACTTAATTCTATGGTTGGGTTTCACGACCTTAATGATCTTTAGTAGTTGCGGATGCTTGCTAAAGTTCCAATCATAAGTGCATATCAATGAGGACATCATTACCATTGTTACACCCACAGCCCCTGCTGCTATACATACTGGACCAATTACTTGAGCGCGCGCACGCCAATTAAATTATCAGGTACTTCCATTTCTTGGTAATGATGCTAATGTTCATGAGAATATGATGCTACCTAAATTGGATACATTTGTTTTGCTTACAAATGAAGGACCTAGCATGGATAAGAGGGATGAATACTGGAGCAAGACCACGCATGAAGATGATGGCATGCACAAGGGGATCAAGAACGGAGTTACAAGTGATGATTTCAGGACTTTGAAGCCATCATAAGGAGTACATGAAGCCATGGACGAAATATACAAGATGCCACTTCATAAATTTCGTCCAGCGGCTATCCTAGGTGTTGCGTCACCTTATTATCGGGCCAGGCCCATGTACTTTCGAAATACTTAAGTATAGGCTGTTTTTAGAGTCCGTATGTGTGGGGAAACGAGAGTTAGGGTTGCTTTCGGACCCCTCGTCCAAGGACCACGAAATCCCCCCCCCCCTCTTCCTCCGTATATACAGCCCTTGGGGCATCATTTAGACTTTGGGTTTTGTTTAATTAAAGTTCGCCATAGCTGCAACTTCGCGTACTTCGTTTGTGTTCAACGACCAGAAAAATGCGTCATAGCACCCCACCTTTGGTCAATAAAGCTTTCCTCTTATATTCACAATATCCATATTGCAATCTTAGTTTCTTGCTTGTTATTCATTTGCCTGTATGAAACAGACCTTCGTGGTCAGGTTGATCGTGCGTCGGCGTTGTCAATAACCTGTCGGAGTTGGTTTAGCGATTGCTAAGGCGCAACATCCTCGCACGTTCATAGTCGGATCGTCATAGTCGACTTCCTCCAAAATGATAGCCACCATCTCATTGAAAGACGGGACACCTTTGCCTCTATCAAGTGGTATCAGATTTTCAGGTTGCTCGGTGAGATTTTATAGTTTTTCTAGTTTAGATTGAGTCTGTTCTTCATACCTATAGTCCATGAAAAAGCCAACAATTTTTTAGGGTTAGTTCATCATATCCGAACCAATTTGAGCCTTTGCATAATATTTTTAGGGTTTTGCATTGTTGAATTTGTGGTTGCATCGTCGTGTCTAGTTGCTAGTCTTAGTGTCTAGTCCTTTAGAGTTTCGAGTTCTGTTCACAATTTGTCACGCCGTCGCTGCATCATCATCATCACCGCTGCCATATACCACCATCATCATCACCACTGCCATATACCACCATTATCGTCACCGCTGCCATATACCACCATCGTCATCACTACTGCCATATACCACAATCATCATCACCGCTGCCATATACCACATATCCACCGCCATCACGATAATCCGAGTCCACCTCCATCACCGATTCGCTACCAGTCCGAGTTCCACCGCCCTACATATATCCGCCACCAGTCCGAGTTTCCACCAGATTCTTCTCCGCCACCAGTCCTAGTTCGAGTCCAGTATTTGTTGCTTTGTTTTGGATTTACAGATCACGCCATACTCCGAGTCGTGACAGAGTAGGACTCCCCAACTTCCGTGCTACCCATAGTAGAAAAATAGTTCCAGTTTCAATATTTTTTAAACTAAGTCTAGAAAATTCTGGCTAGCAGTTTTCAGACCATTTGTAGACTTTTTCGAAAAAAAAATTGTTGCGGAGCAAAAAAGAGGGGGAAAAGTGAAAAAAGAAAAAAAATCAGAGCGTGCTCCTCCCTTGTTTACGTGCAGCGTCGTGATTTTGTTAGTGTTCTAGGCTCGCGTCTCTAGCACGGTGTAGCCTAGGACCAGCACAGTACCATCGTTGAGCGTTTATTCAACTTTGCATCAATGAATTGATTATTGCTGACCCTTTTTGCTACCATATTATAAGCCTTCCCAGCTCCACATACATCTACGTCATGCGTTTGATTCTCCTTGGCAATCTCTATATCCAGGCTTTGAGAGTTTTGACTATGATAGTTACCGATCACCGCTTGCTGCTGGGTAAGAACTGGTCAGAATTTGAGATTTGCTTGACGGATTTGTGACACCCACCACCACCTCTTATTAGTAGTCTATAGGATCATGTTCTTCTATGTTTCTATTGCTGCTAACCATGGTAGGATCACAAGCCGACGAGACTGACGGGGAGAACATGACGAATAAGGAGTTGCATAATAAATTTTAGCAAATGATGAGTGGACAGGTGCAAGATGTGCTAAACAGATTTGAATAGGCCATGGAGAAGATAGATGGCATGGAGAAGAGTTCGAAACAAAGCTCGATCACAAGTTTAATGAATTGCTAGCGCGTCTTCCACCACCACCACCACTGGCTGCACCTAACGCACCTCTACAACAACAACAACAACAACAACAACAACAACAACAACAACAACAACAACAACTTGATAGAGGCAAAGGTATCCCGTCTTTCGATGAGATGGTGGCTATCGTTTTGGAGGAAGTCGACTTTAACGATCTAACTATGAACGTGTGAGGACGACGCGCCTTAGTAACCGCTAAACCAACTCCGAGAGGTTATTGACCAAGCTGGAGCATGATCAACCTGACCACGAAGGTCTATTTACTGCAGGCAAACGAAGAACAAGCAAGAAACTAAGATTGCAATCAGGATATTGCGAATATAAGAGGAAAGCTTTATTGATCAAGGTGGGGTTCTGTGACGCCTTTGTCTAGTTGTTGAACACAAACGTAGTACACAGAGTTGCAGCGATGGTGAACTTTAATCTAAACAAAACCCCACCTATTCCAGCTACTTGGGCTGCTTTGAAAACTGCTATGCGTACTCGTTGGGTTCCACCATATTATCAATGTGAATTAATTCAAAAATTGCAACGTTTAAGGCAAGAAAAAAATTCTGTAGAAGAATATTATCAGGAATTACAAACTGGCATGATTAGATGTGGTATTGTTGAGGAGAATGAAGCTATGCTTGCATGTTTTATGGGTGGATTAAATAGAGAGATTCAGACCATTCTCGAGTATAAGGAGTATAATAATATCGCTCATTTATTCCATCTTGCTTGTAAAGCTGACGTGAAGTGCAGGATCAACAGGCATTGGCGCGAACTAACTTTTCTACAGGTCGATCTTCATCATGGACACCTCGTGCATCCTCTACTTCCACTACACCAGCACCTCCATCAGGTGCCACCAACATCCGTGATACTAGAAAGCAGGCACAACCACCACTATCTGCCAAGAGCACACCTGCCGGGCCTGCGCAGAGCTCTTCTTTCTTCATGGCATCAACAGGGCACACAGGTGATATTATTTGTTGTCGTTGTAAGGGAAGAGGACATTTTGTGAGAGAATGCAAATCTTAGCGTGTGACGATTGCTACTGAGGATGGTGGGTATGAGTCCGCTAGTGACTATGATGAGGAGACTTTGGCTCTTATTACACATGAAGAACACGGTGGAGATGATTCTGATCATGAGGCGCAATACATGGCTGCTGAAGATGCTGACAGGTATGAATGTTTAGTTGCTCAACGTGTTTTGAGTGTGCAGGTTACACAAGCTGAGCAGAATCAGAGGCATAATTTGTTCCATACAAAGGGAGTTGTGAAGGAACGTTCTAATCGCGTCATCATAGATGGAGGGATCTGCAACAAGTTGGCTAGCATGGAGATGGTGGAGAAGCTATATCTCACCACAAGACCACATCCACATCCTTACTACATCCAATGGTTCAACAACAGCGGCAAGGTTAAGGTAACACGTACTGTTCGTGTGCATTTTAGTATCTCTACATATGCTGATTATGTTGATTGTGATGTGGTACCTATGCAAGCATGTTCCTTATTATTTGGTAGACTATGGCAATTTGATAAAAATTCTGTACACCATGGTAGAAACAATCAGTATACTCTTATTCATAAGGACAAAAATATTACTTTGCTTCCTATGACTCCTGATTCCATTTTCAAAGATGATATTAATAGAGCAAATAAAGCAAAACAGGAGCAAAATAAGAGCGAAAATCAAATTGTGGCAAAAGAATTTGAGCAACAAATGAAGCCTAATAATAAACCATCTAGTGTTGCTTCTGAAATTAAATTGAAAAGTGCATGTTTACTCGCCACCAAATCTGATATTGATGATTTAGATTTTAGAAAATCTGTTTCCTACGCTTTTATGTGCAAAGAGGCATTATTTTCATTCGAGGACGTGCCTTCCTCTTTGCCTCCTGCTGTCACTAACATTTTGCAGGAGTTCGCTGACGTCTTTCCACAAGACGTGCCACCGGGATTACCACCTATTCGAGGCATTGAGCATCAAATTGACTTAATTCCCGGTGCATCATTACCCAACCGTGCACCATACCGTACCAATCCAAAGGAGACGAAGGAGATTATGCGTCAAGTACAGGAGCCATTCGTCAAAGTTTATATATGCGAATCTCTTAGTCCTTGTGCTGTTCCTATTATACTAGAGCCCAAAAAGGATGGTACTTCGCATATGTGTGTTGATTGTAGAGGTGTTAATAATATTACAATTCGTTATCGGCATCCTATTCCTAGGCTAGACGACATGCTTGATGAATTGAGTCTACAATATTCTCCAAAGTTGATTTACGTAGTGGATACTATGAAATTCCTATGAAATTGGGAGATGAATGGAAAACAACATTTAAAACTAAGTTTGGATTATATGAGTGGTTAGTCATGCCTTTTGGGCTAACTAATGCACCTAGTACTTTCATGAGATTAATGAACGAAGTTTTACGTGCTTTCATTGGACGATTTGTGGTAGTATTTTTTGATGATATACTGATTTATAGCAGATCTTTGGAGGAACATTTGGAACATTTACGTGTTGTTTTTATTGCTCTACGTGATGCATGTTTGTTTGGTAATCTTGAGAAGTGCACCTTCTGCACCGACCGAGTATCTTTTCTTGGCTATGTTATGATAGAGGCAAAGGTGTCCCGTCTTTCGATTAGATGGTGGCTATCATTTTGACGATCCGACTACGAACATGCGAGGACGTCGCGCCTTAGCAATCGCTAAACCAACTCCGAGAGGTTATTGACCATGCCGGAGCACGATCAACCTGACCACGAAGGTCTATTTCCTGCAGGCAAACGAAGAACAAGCAAGAAACTAAGATTGCAATCTGAATATTGCGAATATAAGATGAAAGCTTTATTGATCAAGGTGGGTTTCTGTGATGCCTTTATCTAGTCGTTGAACACAAACGAAGTACGCAAAGTTGCAGCTATGGAGAACTTTAATCTAAACAAAACCCAAAGTCTAAACTACGCACTAAGGGCTGTATATATGGAGGAAGAGGGGGGAATTTCGTTGCCCTTGGAGGAGGGGTCCGAAACCAACCCTAACTCTTGTTCCCCACACATACGGATTCTAAAAACAGCCTATACTTAAGTATTTCGAAAATACATGGGCATGGCCCAATAATAAGGTGACGCAGCACCTAGAATAGCCTCTGGACGAAATTTATGAAGTGGCATCTTGTATATTTCGTCCAAGGCTTCATGCACTCCTTATGGTGGCTTCAAAGGCCTGAAATCATCACTTGTAACTCCGTTCTTGATCCCCTTGCGCATGCCATCATCTCCATGCTTGACCTTGCTCCAAGGTTCATCTTTCTTGTCCAAACTAGCCCCTTCATTTGTAAGCAAAACAAATGTATCCAATTTAGGCAGCATCATATTCTCATGAACATTAGAATCGTTACCAAGAAATGGAAGTACCTGATAATTCAATTGGCATGCGTGATTGAAGTAATTGGACTGGTGTGTATAACAGTGGGGGTTGTGGGTGTAACAATGGTATTGATGTCCTCATCATTTTGTTACTCCACGGGGAATTGAAGTTGATAATGTCAAGATTGAAGCTATTGAGAGTTGGCCGCAGCCCAAAACGGTCACACAAGTGTGGAGTTTCCTTGGCCTCACTGGTTTCTATAGGAGTTTTGTGAGAGATTTCAGCACCATTGCTGCACCTCTCAACGAGCTTACAAAGAAGGATGTGCCTTTTGTTTGGGGTATGGCACACGAAGAAGCCTTCGCGGTATTGAAAGATAAGTTGACACATGCTCCTTTACTCCAACTTGCTGATTTTAATAAGACTTTTGAGCTTTAATGTGATGCTAGTGGAATTGGATTAGGAGGTGAGTTATTACAAGATGGCAAACCTATTGCATACTTTTCTGAAAATTGACTGGGCCTAGTATGAACTATTCTACTTATGATAAAGAATTATATGCTCTTGTTCAGACCTTATAAACATGGCAACATTATTTGTGGCCCAAGAAATTTGTTATACTTTCTGATCATGAATCTTTGAAACACATTAAAAGTCAAGCAAAACTGAATCGTAGACATGCTAAATGGGTTGAATTCACTAAAACTTTCCCTTATGGCATTAAACACAAGAAGGGTAAATAAAATGTTATTGCTGATGCATTGTCTCGTCATTATACTATGCTTTCAAAACTTGACTTCAAAATATTTGGTTTGCAGACCATCAAAGATCAATATGTGCATGATGCTGAATGTAAAGATTTATTGCAGAATTGTAAGGAAGGGAGAACATGGAACAAGTTCGTTCTTAACGATGGATTTGTGTTTCGTGCTAACAAGCTATGCATTCCAGCTAGCTCCGTTCATCTTTTGTTGTTGCAAGAGGCGCATGGAGGAGGATTAATGGGACACTTTGGCGTCAAGAAGACGAAGGATATACTTGCTACACATTTCTTTTGGCGAATGATGAGATGGCATGTTGAGCGTTTTGTTGCTCGCTGCACTACATGTCAAAAAGCTAAGTCATGACTCAATCCTCATGGTTTATATATGCCTTTTCCTGTACCTAGTGTTCCTTGGGAGGATATATCTATGGACTTTGTTTTAGGTTTACCTCGAACAAAGAAGGGGAGTGATAGCATATTTGTTGTCGTGGATAGATTTTCGAAAATGGCACACTTTATACCATGCCATAAAAGTGATGATGTTGTTCATGTTGCTGATTTGTTCTTTCGTGAAATTATTCGGTTGCATGGTGTGCCAAATACAATTGTTTCAGATTGTGATGCTAAATTTCTTAGCCACTTTTGGAGATGTTTATGGGCTAAGTTGGGGACTAAAATGTTTTTAGTACTACTTGTCACCTCCAAACTGATGGAAAAACTGAAGTAGTCAATAGAACATTGTCTACTATGCTTAGGGGTGTTTTGAAGAATAATAAGAAAATGTGGGAAGAATGTTTGCCTCATATTGAATTTTCTTATAATCGTTCATTGCATTCTACTACTAAGATGTGCCCTTTTGAAATTGTGTATGGTTTCCTACCTCATGCACATATTGATTTGTTGCCTCCTCCATCTTCGGAGGAGGTTAATTTTGATGCTAAAGAACGTGCTGAATTGATTTTAAGAATGCATGATTTAACTAAGGAAAACATTGAGCATATGAATGCTAAATATAAACTTGCTGGAGATAAGGGTAGAAAACATGTTGTGTTTGCACCTGGAGATCTTGTTTGGTTACATTTGTGTAAGGATAGATTTCCTAATTTGCGCGAATCAAAGATAATGCCACGTGTTGATGGTCCTTTTAAGGTGTTAAAGAAAATAAATGATAATGCATATAAACTTGAGCTGCCTGTAGATTTTGGGGTTAGTCCCACTTTTAACATTGCAGATTTGAAGCCTTATTTGGGTGAGGAAGATGCGCTTCCGTCGAGGACGACTTCATTTCAAGAAGGGGAGGATGATGAGGACATCAATACCATTGTTACACCCATAGCCCCTGTTGCTACACATACTGGACCAATTACTAGAGCTCGCGCACACCAATTAAATTATCAGGTACTTTCGTTTCTTGGTAATGATGCTAATGTTCATGAGAATATGATGCTGCCTAAATTGGATACATTTGTTTTGCTTACAAATGAAGGGCCTGACATGGATAAGAGGGATGAACACTAGAGCAAGACCAAGCATGGAGATGATGGCATGCGCAAGGGGATCAAGAACGGAGTTACAAGTGATGATTTCAGGACTTTGAAGCCACCATAAGGAGTGCATGAAGCCTTGGACAAAATATACAAGATGCCACTGCATAAATTTTTTCCAGAGGCCATTCTAGGTGCTGTGTCACCTTATTATTGGGCCAGGCCCATGTACTTTCGAAATACTTAAGTATAGGTTGTTTTTAGAGTCCGTATGTGTGGGGAAACAAGAGTTAGGGTTGGTTTAGGACCCCTCCTCCAAGGGCCACGAAATCCCCCCCTCTTCCACCATATATACAGGCCTTTGGGCGTCATTTAGACTTTGGTTTTGTTTAGATTAAAGTTCGCCATAGCTGCAACTTCGCGTACTTCATTTGTTTTCAACGACCAGACAAAGGCATCACAGAACCCCACCTTTGATCAATAAAGTTTTCCTCTTATATTCGCAATATCCAGATTGCAATCTTAGTTTCTTGCTTGTTCTTTGTTTTCCTACAGGAAATAGACCTTCGTGGTTTGCTTAATCGTGCTCCGGCGTGGTCAACAACCTCTCGGAGTTGGTTTAGCGATTGCTAAGGTGCGACGTCCTCGCACGTTCGTAGTCGGATCGTCAAAGTCGACTTCCTCCAAAACGATAGCCACCATCTCATCGAAAGACGGGACGCCTTTGCCTCTACCACATATGATCCAAGTAGAGAAAGTATGTTAGCTCATGCCTCTCCCTCATATAAAGTTGCAAGAATGACTACCGGTACTTGTTATCGATTGCCTAGGGACAAATAACTTTCTTGTTGACACAAACCCCTTTTCCAATCACCTAGCTTTTATTATCTTGCAAAATACTTCTAGTTTTATTCTTGCAAAGTAGTTCTAGCATCACACCTACAAAATAATTTCATACTTGTTTCTGGTAAAGCAAACGTCAAGTTTGCGTAGAGTTGTATCGATGGTCGATAGAAGTTGAGGGAATATTTGTTCTGCCTTTAGCTCCTTGTTGGGTTCACCACTCTTATTTATCAAAAAAGGCTACGATGCGGAGCATCCCAAGGTCATCCCCATGGACCTACCATCGTCTCACCAAGTGCCTAGCGGACCCATAACACGAGCACGTGCAAGAGCTCTCGAAACCGAGGTGACATCTCTCCTCTCACAAGTTCACTTCGATGCACATGAGACATGGCTACTACCTCAAACGGAGATATTATGCATGCTGAGGTGTCAAGGAGTTAGCCATGAAGAAGGTAAGGAGCAAGGAGAATCAGAAGAGGAAGATAGACGTGAAGAAGAAGAGATGCGGAAGAAGCTGCAGGCTTCGGACGACCGACCAGGGCCGGACATCTGACGATCTCCAGGCTCCGGACGTCCGACCTAGCCCGGACGTCCGACACACCCACAACTGAGCCAAAACTACAGATTTCCGAAGCCACCCAGACGAACAGCGCCCGGATGACCGACCCTGACCGGACGTCCGACCAAAGACCACCCGAGCCGAATTTACGGACGTCCGACAAGCACCGGACGATCGGACCCTCACGAGCCTCCGGACGACCGGTGACTATCGGACATCCGACGCCTGTGTGCTGTTACGTGTTGGGCCGCGTCCCATTGTAACGCCCTCGATTTGACCATACACTAATCATACACGCAAATGTGTACGATCAAGATCAAGGACTCATGGGAAGATATCACAACACAACTCTAGACAAAAATTAAAATAATACAAGCTTTATATTACAAGCCAGGGGCCTCGAGGGCTCGAATACATAAGCTCGAATACACAAGAGTCAGCGGGAGCAACAATATCTAAGTACAGACATAAGTTAGATAAGTTTTCCTTAAGACGGCTAGCACAAAAGCAACAACGATCGAAAAGGCAAGGCCTCCTACCTGGGAGCCTCCTAACTACTCCAGATCGTCAGCGGTCGTCACGTAGTAGTAGGCATCCTCGGAGTAGCAGTAGTCATCAGTGGTGTCGTCTGGCCCCTGGGATCCGTCATCTAGTCGCAACAATTGGGTATAGGGGAAAAAGAGGTAGCAAAGCAGCCGTGAGTACTCATCCAAAGTACTCGCAAGACTTACATCAGATCCAAACTAAGTATGCATCTGTATCAAAGGAAATGGGCTGTATCTGTGGACTAAACTGTAGAATGCCAGAATAGAGGAAATGCCTAGTCCTATCGATGACTAGCATCTTCTAGAAACCACCATCTTGCAGCAACAGGAGGGAGTAGAGTAGCACAAAGTAAAAATATCAGTAGTGTTACCAACCTCGGCCAGAGATCCTTTCTCGACTCCCTGCGAGAAAGCAATCCCAGAGCCATACTATCCATTTCTCATATCCATTTCACATATCCATTCATTTCTCATCACAAGTATCCAGTTCTAGTTGTACTGATCGGGATACAACTCCAAGTGTCCGTTATCGTAGGACAGGCTATTGATAGATGATTTCTTCCCTGCAGGGGTGCATCAACTTACCCACCATGCTCGATTAACTCCGGCCGGACACACTTTCCTGGGTCATGCCCGGCCTCGGCCAAGCAATACGCCGCAACCCGACCTAGGCTTAATAGAGAGGTCAGCACGCCGGACTAAACCTATGCCCCCAGGGGTCATGGGCCATCTCCCCGGGAACTCCTGCACGTTGCGTACGCGGCCGGTGAGCAGATCTAGCTACCTCCTTCAACAAGGCAGGAGCTTACGCAGTCCAACCCGGCGCGCGCCGCTCAGTCGCTGACGTCAATTAAGCTTCGGGTGATGCATACGACATAGAACGCCCATACTATGCCCACGTGATGGTTAGTGCTATCAGGCCAGAGGCCTCTCAGATCAAATATCCAAATCGTAATGGATTAGGAGCACGCGGTAACGAGCAAAGACTCACGATCGATGTGACCCCGTCGCCCCGTCTCGAGTACTTGCGGCAAGGGCTAAGAATGCCCGACCATGCCTCGTAAGTATCTCGCGGGCACCTTCTAGGTCAACCCGACTACACATCGCTCGCTATTAAGCTCGCGCGGGTACCTCTCAGGGCCGGCCCATCTTTAGTAACATGGCTCAGTGCAAAGTCGTAGTAACCATAGTAACTTTGTGTCTAACACCAAGGGGAAAACCCGAGGAATCACCCCCGGTGAATCCTACTCGATGTTATCATCAAGGTGAACGTAAGAGGATCCACCCTCGAGGTTCACATTTGATGGGTTGCACGACAGAGCCGTAACAGAAGTGGTTAAGGAGGAAATCAGCATCGATGACCTCGACCGTATAGCTACACTACAGAGATTTCATCAGGAGTGATGTAAGAGGTTCGACCCTCGACACTCGATGGTAACTCTGCAGAGTCGTACAACTAGCGGGTGATGTGCGGTGTCGGGGCCTGGACGTCGATCATGTTGATCGAGTCATCGAACATAAAGCTGGGCAACTGGGACAAGGTGGGGGTCACTGATGGCTCACTAACCAACCTATACTAAGCAGTCTAGGATAAGCAGGTAAGGTATGAAAGAAGGTAACAACAACATGCTATGCATCAGAGTAGGATCATACAGAAAGCAGTAGCAGCTCTAATGCAAGCATGAGAGGGAAAGAAATGGGCGATATCGGGATGCTCAAGGGGGGGGGGGGTTGCTTTCCTGGTTGCTCTGGCAAGGAGGGGTCATCGGGGATGTAGTCGTACTCAGTCGCATCAACGTCAGTCTCGGGGTCTACCAGATAAGAAGAGGGGGGGCAACAGTAAATACGGGGCAAACAAGCATCACAAAAATATAACAAGGCAAAACACGGTGCCAGGGGTGACCTAACGCAGTACTAGGCGATACTGGCGAAGGGGGAAAACATCTGGGAAAGTTTTCCCGGAGTTAGGCATTTTTGGACAAATGAAACGGAGGGGTACGGTTACAGATTTGCTATGCTAGGGACGTGTGGCGGACGAACGGGTTACATATTCGGGTTCGTCTCGTCGTTCTGAGCAACTTTCATGTACAAAGTTTTTCCATCCGACCTACGGTTTATTTTATATTGATTTTAAAAGATTTAAATCATTTTTAGAATCTATTTAATTTAGTTAATTCAACATTATCCAGAATAGTACATGAGGACGTCACCATGACATCATGCTGACGTCAGTAATCAACTGTGCAGTTGATTAGGTCAACTACGTGTGGGTCCCGCATGGCATACACTGTTTCATTTAATTAGGGTTTAGCTAATTAATTATTGTTCAATTAAATTAACTAATTAATTAGATTAATTTAAACAAGATTAATTAACTTAATTAATTTACTAATTAATTAATTAGCTAGTTATTTTATTTATTATTATTCTTTTTAATTCCTTTTTCAACGTTCTGGGGCCGGTCCCACTAGTCATAGGCTCAGGGTGGCGAGGCCCATTCGTCATTGGCGCTAGGGGCCAATCGGGCGCTGGGCCGCGGCAAACGGGCACGGGCGCCACCCGAACGGGTGCGGCGAGTGCCCACCACCGGCGACGACGGAGGCGGGCGAGCCTGCCGGCGGAGCGAGTCGGGGCGCCAACGGCGGCTGCGGCGAGCGGGGTTGTAGAGCAGGGGCGGCGCAGCACTGGGAGAAGAAGGCGGGAAGGCGCCGGGCGGCTGTGGGGATAGTGGTCGTTGCTGGTTGAGCAAGGGAGGTGCAGGGTGAGGGAGGCGCTGCGACAGTGATAGTAGGGCAGCGGCGGTGCGCCGGTGGCGAGCCGGACAGCGGGTGGCCGCTGGTCGTGGCCAAAACGCGACCAGGGGCGCGGGTGAGTGGTGGTCCGGCGTGAGCTATAAGGAGAGGGGCGCGGTGAGCACGCAACTTGCGCGGCCGAAGTGTGTCGACCGCGGGTGGGGACGACAGGGACCATGGCGACCTAGGGAGAGAAAGGGGCGAAGGGGTCTGGTTCCTCACATGCGTTGCTGGGGCGAGGGTCGAGGGGGCCGACGAGGAGGAGGACGAGGCGTCTGGCGAGGTGGCTCCAGCAATGGCGTGAGGTGGCGGCGATGTCAACGGCGTCGAGCAGGTGTCGGGCCATGAGGAAGAGGGTAGGGGCCGCGAGGAGGAGGTCGAGGAGGACGACGGTGGTCCGGTGACGGGGTCCGACAGGTCAAGGCACCGAGGGCGATGGGGGGTTGGGGGGTGGTGCATGGTTGTCGGGGTCGCTGCGGGGTCGATCCCAATCCAGATCGGATCGGGAGAGGGCGAGAGAGAACGTGGGGGATCGAGGGGGGGGGATCTGCGGGTAGTGGGCTAGGTCAGCGGGGAGTGGGGGTTAGGTAGGTGGCGGCTGGGCCGGCAAGCTGGGTGGGCCGGTAGGCTGAGGCCCAGGTGGGCAGGGGGTTGTGGCCCTTTTTCTTTTGCTTTGCTTCTTTTTAATCTTTTATGTTTTCTTTAGATTTGGACACTAAACTACTTTGTAAAAAACAAAGTTGGTTCACCACCAATGGTAAAAAATGATTATTTTCCACATGATGAACATTTTAGTTCTCATGTTTGTGAAATTTTGAATTTCACTTAGTAATTGAATTTGAATTCAAGGGGAATTAGAAAAGAGATAGGATCAAAGATGATCATGCATTGTTTAGCAAAAAGATTAGATTAAACCCAGGGGGTTACTGTAGCATGATACTCGGGGTGTTACAAATCTCCTCTACTATAAGATATCTCGTCCCGAGATTTAAGGCGTGGAATAAGGGGAAAGCTAGGGGTGGGCATAAAAACCGAGGAACCGAAGACCGAACCGAAGCCGAAACCGAAAAAACCGAATTTTCGGTTTTTAGTAGTGTTAACGAAAAATTCGGTTTTTACTTTTGTTAACCGAACTGACTTTGATCAGTTCAGTTTTACACTGGTAACCGAACAAAAAACCCGAACCTACAAGCACTACATCGCTAAAAGGATGCGCACGTCGATAAAAGGAGTTTCTCTTGTGCACACGTCACGGAAAGGACGCGCCAGGTAGCGACCACCAAGTGCGTGCGTGCGGCAGGAATATCACTTCCATGGGCCCAGCCAACAACCTACATGTCGCACCTTTTTTGGGCTTTTAATGTGGCACTGCACGACCCATATTGTCTTCCCGTACGCGGGAAAGTAGTAGCGGGAAAGTAGCAGGGTGTGGTGTCATCGTGGGTTTAGTCCCACCTCGGCTGGCTACGTGAAGGAACACATGGAGCTCGGCTATATAAAAGCCTTGGTTGCCAGAGGCATGCCAGGTGTGCACAATGTTACCATAATACTTCGGTATGTACGGTAGAAACCGAATGCCAAACCGAATTATCGGTTGACCGAAGTTTCAGTTTTCTATTTTTTGACCCATTTTCGGTTAGCATTTTGTCTAACCGAAATTTTAAAAATAACGAAATATATTAACCGAACTTTCGGTTTCTACTGAATGCCCAGGCCTAGGGGAAGCTATAAGGATGGATGTCTGAAAGGATTGGCATCTGGTAGTTATCTCAAGGAAGAAGATTTTAGAAGCACCAAGAAACGTATCGAGAGTGCTATAAGAAGGTTCAACAAGTTTCAACCTAGTAGGCATCCAGCTGATGCATAAAACAGGTGATGACGGGGTTCAGAGCAATGAAGGATAATGTTGCATCTGATACCGGAATGAATCATGGTGAGGAAGTTAGCTCGTGAATTACATACGAAGCCAAGTGCAAAGAATATCTCAGAATCAAGGTTGTACAGGAGAGTCAGGTTTCGATCATGTGGAACTGTGGGTTATGGGCCCATCATGGTGGTTAAAAAGTAGGAAGGATGTTGACATATTGCACGGTCATGGTAGTAAGGCATGTCGGAGGACAGCCTGTCAGTTATGTCGGCAACAATGTTGGTACCAAGGGCGAGGGACAAAGAGAACCACTTTCCTACTCGCAAAGCGAGGCGGACCAATAGGCAAAGTTCTCGTCCATCGATGGCTACCATAATGTCATCAACATTAGTAACAGGGTCTTACTGACAGAGTGATACAACGAGGTGTTTACAAAAGCAGTGACTTATTACTGCTTAGATCATATAAACCTCAAGAAGGTTTAAACCAAACAATGGAAAGGAAAATGTGATTATCAGACTAAATAGAACAATGGAAAGGAAAATGTGTTTAAACACAATTATCAAGAGTATATCCTTCCCAAGGACAAGAAGAGGATGATATCCATGACAAGATAGAAGTATAAAACCATTTAGGTAAGGGGAAAGAAATTTCATGATATTACCCATACAACGGTGTTTGGATAATTGATAAAGAAAATTTAATATCATGCTTCAAACGTTCTTATTGGAGATTGGATTACCACAGACATGCTTCGAGATAGCATTGACATGGCTTCAAGCAAAGGTCAGACTTTGGATACACCAAGGATCCATCGGAAACAATATTAGAAAATAGGTCATACAATTTTAGCAGGGAAAATATGAGGGTGCGGCCGACGGGCTCAGCCACAATCCACCGACATGCCAAAAAAAGGATGTATTTCGAAAATTATATGAACAAGTTTATGTTGGGGGAAGACAAGAATGTTGTTGGTGCTGACACAAATCATCGAGAGGCAAGGATGGTATTACTAGCCATGAATTCAATTGACATCTCTGAAGAAGCAAGGAGGGGTCGTCGGGGATGTAGTCGTACTCAGTCGCATCAACGTTGGTCTCGGGGTCTACCGGATAAGAAGGGGGGGGCAACAGTAAATACGGGGCAAACAAGCACCACAGAAATATAACAAGGCAAAATGCGGTGCCAGGGGTGACCTAACGCAGTACAAGGCAATACTGGCGAAGGGGGAAAACATCCGGGAATGTTTTCCCGGAGTTAGGCATTTTCGGAAAGATGAAACGGAGGGGACGGTTGCAGGTTTGCTATGCTAGGGACATGTGGCGGACGAACGGGTTGCGTATCCGGGTTCGTCTCGTCGTTCTGAGAAACTTTCATGTACAAAGTTTTTTCATCCGAGCTACGGTTTATTTTATATTGATTTTAAAAGATTTAAACCATTTTTCAGAATTTATTTAATTCAACATTATCCAGAATAGTAAATGATGATGTCAGTAGTCAACTGCGCAGTTGACTGGGTCAACTACGTGTGGGTCCCGCATGTCATACACTGTTTAGTTTAATTAGGGTTTAGCTAATTAATTACTGTTTAATTAAATTAACTAATTAATTATATTAATTTAAACATGATTAATTAACTTAATTAATTTACTAATTAATTAATTAACTAATTATTTTATTTATTATTATTCTTTTTAATTCCTTTTTTAACATTCTGGGGCCAAGCCCACTGGTCATAGGCTCAGGGTGGCGGGGCCCATTCGTCATTGGCGCTAGGGGCCAATCAGGCGCTCGGCGGCGGCAAACGAGCACGGGTGCGGCGAGTGTCCACCACCGGCGACGACGGAGGCGGGTGGGCCTGCCGGCAGAGCGAGTCGGGGCGCCAACGGCGGCTGCGGCGAGCGGGGCTGTAGAGCAGGGGCGACACGGCATTGGGAGAAGAAGGTGGGCAGGCGCCGGGCGGCTGCGGAGGCAGTGGCCGGCGCTGGTTGAGCAAGGGAGGCGCAGGGTGAGGGAGGCGCGGCGGCAGTGATAGTAGGGCAGCGGCGGTGCGCCGGTGGCGAGCGGGACAGCAGGTGGTCGCTGGTCACGGCCAAAACGCGACCAGGGGCGCGGGTGATGGTGGTCCGGCGCGAGCGACAAGGAGAGGGGCGCTGTGAGCGTGCAACTTGCGCGGTCGAAGTGCGTCGACCATGGGTGAGGACGGCAGGGACCGTGGCGACCTAGGGAGAGAAAGGGGCGAAGGGGTCTGGTTCCTCACATGCATTGGAGGGCGCGAGGGTCGAGGGGGGCGACGGGGAGGAGGACGAGGACGAGGCGTCCGTCGAGGTGGCTCCGGCAATGGCGCGAGGTGGCAGCAATGTCAACAGCGTCGAGCAGGTGTCGGGCCACAAGGAAGAGGGGAGGGGCCACGAGGAGGAGGTCGAGGAGGACGGCGGCGGTCCGGTGACGGGGTCCGACAGGTCGAGGCACCGAGGGCGATGGGGGTCGGGGGTGGTGCATGGTCGTTGGGGTGACTGCGGGGTCGATCCCAATCCAGATTGGATCGGGAGAGGGCCGGAGAGAACGTGTGGGATCAAGGGGAGGGGATCTGCGGGTAGTAGGCTAGGTCAGCGGGGAGTGGGGTTAGGTAGGTAGCGGCTGGGCCGTCAGCTGGGTGGGCCGGTAGGCAGAGGCCCAGGTGGGCAGGGGGTTGTGGCCCTTTTTCTTTTGCTTTGCTTTGCTTTGCTTCTCTTTAATCTTTTATGTTTTGTTTAGATTAGGACACTAAACCACTTTGTAGAAAACAAAGTTGGTTCACCACCAATGGTAACAAATGATTATTTTCCACATGATGAACATTTTAGTTCTCATGTTTGTGAAATTTTGAATTTCACTTAGTAATTGAATTTGAATTGAAGGGGAATTAGAAAAGAGATAGGATCAAAGATGATCATGCATTGTTTAGCAAAAAGATTAGATTAAACCCAGGGGGTTACTGTAGCATGATACTCGGGGTGTTACACCCATGTACCCCTTCGCCCCTCTTTTGCACTAAGACTACAAATAGACCTCCTATTCCTTCTAGCTAGGGTTAGCATTGGTTTAGCTCATATTAGAGATAGAGCATTGCTCATCCACATCGGAGCTACTCCACGAGAGAGACCGCGGCCCCTCTTTGGAGAAGAAACCTTTGGATTCAAGACCTCCTCACGGAGAAGACCGGCTACCTTTGTATCGTCCTTAGTTGTCCGTGGATCGTGTGATCTCTTATGTACTCAAGGATCTAGCATATGTGTGACTATTTCTTGTTGGTTTAGTGATTTTCTCATGTTTCCGCTCGTGTTTCCCTCGTGTTTTCCCTCGTGTTCTATGTGTTCCTCGCGGGATCCGCTCCTTTCGTGAAATATCGGCCAATTAGGGTTCCACCCTACATCAGGCTACAAAAAATCCCCTATACTTGTGGGTTATCAAGACCTTTTTCTGGCGCCATTGCCGAGGAGCAATAGTGTGGGGTGAATATTCTCGTGTGTGCTTGTTTGCTTTATCAGTAAGTAGTTTTATTTTATGTTCTAAGTTGTTCTCTATCTTTAGTTATGGATATCAAACACGAAACACCAAAAAAATTAGTTGTACTTGCTAATCATGGAGATGGGGAACCTCCTAAAACCCTCGATGCTCGTTATGTAAAAGATATTATGCACTACTTTGATAATCCTATGAAAACCCCATTTAACTATATAATGAGAGTAATGTTGGATCAACGTGAATACTTTAGTGATTATCGCTTGACTCATAAAGGGAAATTGTTATGGGATCAAATTCATATGTTGCATTGGTATGCTTGGAATTTATGTCAGAGATATGATTATACTTGTTGCTCTAGGATGTATGCTCCACATCTTCCCTTTTCATGTGAATTTAATGATAATGAAACCTTGGCTTCTTATGCTAGAGGTATATATGATTACTATGATGTGGAACAAATAGAAGAATTTGTTGCTTTTAAGGGTGCTTATGAAATTGAATCTTTGTTTGAAAAGTTTGAAGATTTTGATGATTCAGTTTATAGACCTGAAAATCTTGCTATCCTTAAATATTGATATGATAATTATAAATACAATTATGATATTGATGTATTTATTGAGAATAACTCCGTTGTCCAAGAAAAGATTAATATTTTGCACGAGTCTATGGAAGAAGAAATTGATGAAACTGTGAGCTCATTGGATGAAAAAGATGAGGAGGAGAGCGAAGAAAAAAAGGAGGAATAATGGATTAGCTACCCATGCCCAACTTCTCATGAGGGTAACTCTTCAACTCATACATTATTTAATGTCCCTTCGTTCTTACCGAAGGATGAATGCTACGATGATTGCTATGATCTCGTTGATTCTTTTGAAATATCCCTTTTTGATGAACTTGATGCTTGTTATGTTTGTGGACAAGATGCCAATATGAATTATTCTTATGGAGATGAACTAGCTATAGTTCCATATGTTAAGAATGAAATTGTTGCTGTTGCACCCACACATGATAGTTCTATTATCTTTTTGAATTCTCCAAACTACACTATATCGGAGAAGTTTGCACTTATTAAGGATTATATTGATGGGTTGCATTTTGCTACTACACATGATGATTTTTATGAATATAATATGCATGTGCTTTCTGCTCCTACTTGCAATTATTATGAGAGAGGAACTACATCTCCGTCTCTTTATGTTTCCAACATGAAAAAATTACAAGAAACTGCTTATGCTATGTATTGGCCTTTACTTGATGTGCATGAATTGTTCTTTTATGACATGCCGATGCATAGGAAGAGAGTTAGACTTCGTCATTGCTTGATATATGTTGCTTTGTGCTCATTACTAAATGCCAAATCATTGTTAATTAAAATTGGCTTTGATATACCTTGGGATCCAGGTGGATCCATTACTTGAGCACCTTATCCCTAGCTTAATGGCTTTAAAGAAAGCGCTACCAGGGAGACAACCTAGAAGTTTTAGGGAGTCATTTTCCTGTTGAGTGCTTTTATAAAGTTTAAAAACAAAAAAATATAGAGGGGAACTTAAAACTTCACAAAAAGAAAAGCGAAAGTGAGAGACACGAGCATTGTGAAAATGGGTGACGTCCTTGAACTTTGTTCATGCCCATGGAAACTTTGTGAATCTTAATTACAGAAACTTTTCAACAAAAATAGTTATCCCCTTGTACAATTCCATTGTATTAGAAAAATAATGTGCCAAGGTTTTCCTTTAGGATGTTTAGATTGCTTGTTGGATTGTGTGGTGCAAAACAGAAACTTTGGCTCTAGTGCTCGATTTTACATTTTTTTACTGCAATGTCAAATGGTTCTAAAACATTTTGCACTGTCTTTCTATACAAAATGTTTATTCTTTCCTAATTTTTCAGAATTTTTTGAGTTACAGAAGTATGGTGGATGTTCAAATCTTTACAGACTGTCCTGTTTTCACAGATTGCTGTTATAGCTTCATTATTTGCATATGTTTGAATTCTTGTTCAAGCTTCCTTGACTTGAGGCCATAGAATTGTGATAGCATACAGTGGGTAATGTTTGTTTATAATTATACGATAATGTTATAGCAGTACATGATGGTATTTCATTGCCATATTCACTAACCCCGCCACTAAAAGTTCGGTTAAGTTTTGTGTGGATGAAGTGTTCGAAGATCGAGGAGGTCTCGATGTGAGGAGAAGGAGGAGAGGCAATAGCTCAAGCTCGGGGATGCCCAAGGCACCCCAAGTAAATATTCAACGATACTCAAGCGCCTAAGCTTGGGGATGCCCCAGAAGGCATCCCATCTTTCTTCAACAAGTATCGTATGTTTTCTGATTCGTTTTGTTCATGTGATATGCGCAAATCTTGGAGTGTCTTTTGCATTTAGTTTTCATTTTTCTTTTATGCACCATGCTGGTATGAGATAGTCGATGGTGGATTTATAGAACGCTCATTGCACTTCACTTATATCTTTTGAGTGTGGCTTTATAGAATGCTTCATGTGCGTCACTTATATAATTTCATGTTTTGATTGCATGTTTCTCTTCACATAGAAAACCGTTATTTGAAGAATGCTCTCTTGCTTCACTTATATTTATTAGAGCATGGTCTTTTGTAGAAAGAATTAAAATCTCATGCTTCACTTATATCTATTTAGATAAGTCAATGGGAATTGGTCAATTGCATGGTTAGTCATAAAATCCTACATAAAACTTATGGATCACTGAATATGATATGTTTGATTCCTTGCAATAGTTTTGCGATATCGAGATGATAATATGTGGGAGGTACTAGTAAACGGTTGTGGTTAGTAAGAATATTGGTGTTAAGGTTTGTGATTCCCGAAGCATGCACGTATAGTCTCTCATTATGCTATGATGTTGGAGCATGATTTATTATTGATTGTCTTCCTTGTGAGTGGCGGTCGGGGACGAGCGATGGTCTTTTCCTACCAATCTATCCCCCTAGGGGCGTGCGTAGTAGTACTTTGCTTCGAGGGCTAATAAACATTTGCAACAAGTATATGAGTTCTTTATGACTAATGTGAGTCCATGGATTATACACACTCTTACCTTTCCGCAATTTGCTAGCCTCTACGGTATCGTGCATTGCCCTTTATCACATAGAGACATGGTGCAAACTTCGCAGGTGCATCCAAAACCCGTGATATGATACGCTCTATCACACAATAAGCTTATTATATCTTCCTCAAAACAGCCACAGTACCAACCTATTATGGCTCTTCCATGGCCATTCCGAGATATATTGCCATACAACTTCCACCGCTTCCGTTTGATGACTTGAGCATTCATTGTCATATTGCTTTGCATGATCATATTGCTGACATAGTAGTTCTAGCTTAGCCACCATTCATCATTTTTCATACATTTTACGCTAGATCATTGCACATCCTGGTTCATTGCCAGAGGCATTCATATAGAGTCATAATTTTTCATAGTTATCGAGTTGTAATTTTTATTTTCTTTTGAGTTATAAGTAAACAGAAGTGTGATGATCATCATTAATCATTTTTAGAGCAGTGCCGCAGTGAGGAAAGGATGATGGAGACGAGGATTCCCCCACAAGTCGGGATGAGACTCCAGACAATGAGAGAAAAGATAAAGACGAAAAAAATAAAAAAAAATAAAGAAATAAAATAAAATAATAATAATAAAAAGAGAGAAGGGGCATTGTTAGTATCCTTTACCGCACTTGTACTTCAAAGTAGCACCATGTTTTTCATTTTGAGAGTCTCCTATGTTGTCACTTTCATATACTAGTGGGAATTTTTCATTATAGGATTAGATGCACACCCACTTATTTTTCATATTGAGCTTTCATACACTTATAGCTCTTAGTGCATTCGTTGCATGGCAATCCCTACTCCTCACGTTGATATCAATTGATGGGCATCTCCATAGCCCGTTGGTTAGCCACATCGAGTGAGACTTTCTACCTTCTGTCTTCTCTATATTCACCCCTATCATTATACTCTATTCCCCCCGTAGTGCTATATCCATGGCTTGCGCTCATGTATTGCGTGTGAGTTGAAAAAGCTGAAGCGCGTCAAAAAGTACGAACCAATTGCTCGACTTGTCATCGGGGTTGTGCATGATAAATACTTTGTGTTAAGAAGACAGAGCATGACAAGACTATATGATTTTGTAGGGATAGCTTTCTTTAGCGTTGATATTTTGAAAAACATGATTGTTTGTTGGGATGCCTGAGTATTGATGTCTTTATGTCAAATTATAGACTATTTCTTTGAATCATTTATGTCTTAATAATCATGCCATGATTAGATATATGATC